>NW_019213679.1:0-10007 GCF_002532875.2 Varroa jacobsoni
TATATTAACGATTATATATAAATGTAATGTGCGTATTTTTTTTGTTTCTGTTGTTGTCATGTGTTTCATGTGCACCGCTACATTCAGGACATCAACGGAACGGTCTCTGTATTGAACACTCGAAAGGGCGCTTTGTGAATGCTATAATTTATTGTTGAACTTCATCGTCAGTGAGTGGATGGCGCTATCTGTTTGTGATTGATATTATTACCGATGTTCCCTGTAACATCCGTATTGTTACTGCCAACGTGGTTGTGGTCGTCGCCATTGTGTCTGCGTGATAGTCTGTGCGTTACTGTGAGCGATTATAGGCGGCGGCGGCGGCGGCAGCAAAGGGGACGAGCTCTATTTTTCATTTTGTAATTGCGCCTTATGTTGTTGAATGTATCTATTCTATTATGAATGATACATTGACGCTACTAACACTATGGTAAATTTGCCCATTGTGCTTCACACCGGCCGCTTGTAACGAATCTTTAATCGCATTGTGAAGGTAGTTCCAGCCTTTGGTACACGAGGAGGGATTTTTCTATTTGTCGACAAACAGAGCTCCGAATAGTTGTCGCACGCTAATTAGCGGTTAGTACGGTGAGTGTCCTTATACTCATACATTATGAACGCTAGGAATAAAAGAGAAAAATGTAATAATTCGTACCAGTCAATCGATCGACAGCTCCTAGGAGTAATGCTACGTGTCGGTAACTTTCTTATTTGACTATCAATTAACTAGCACCCAGCCTTAGATATTGCTATGGAGGCTCATATATTGATGACTTAATGAAAGAACATTCGGGCAAAAACAAATATTCACAGCTGTATTTGCGTAGTACAGTATTTATGTTAAACTTAAGTCTGCAGGCATCGGCATTCGACGTATTGATGTATACCCCAACAAAATCGTGTCACAGCATGACAGCAGTAAGTATTGAATCTTTGAGGCCTCATTGAGATCCAGAACACACAATCCCCTTTAATAAATACTCACTTTTGTTACAGTGACAATAGCAGAATATATTTTCCCTCCATTTAGCTTGCTCGCCATCGAGTGTAATTATACCAGCTTGCCTGAGTAGCATAGTTAACCCACGTGTTGAGCCTGGCTACTGACGTGTCGTTCGTTCGACACTCGTTTCCAACTCGTCAACTAGTAAGCACAAACACGGCTTGAAATTCGTCATATTCTGATATTAAAAAAAAAAAAAAAAAAGAAAAAACACTCATATAAAAATGCGGATTTTTTTTCTATTTTATTGTTTTCTGGTCGATAATAGTAATAGCGAATCAGAAGTAGCTGCCAACTCTACATATATCGATAAAACAAAACATTCAGTGGCCTCTTGATGGTGCTAATGTCTGTAATAGCACTCATAGTTGTACGTTAAGCCGTTCGATGCGTTACCTGTTGTGCTATGGACCATAGATATAAAACAAATTGTGTGATCTCTCATTGTTTTCACGTTATGTGACGCGAGTGTGACAATGCTGTGTGGGGTTGACGTCGGATACGTGACTTCTAAGGTTAGCTATACTCATAAGAGAACTTACAATTAGGCCTGCTTGTTTCCGAAATTTTCTTGTCAAAAAACACTTGCCATTGCTACAGCCTAGCTACGAGGTTAAGCGTACATTCATGGTGCGTTTTACGACCTTTCCGTTGTTTTTGTTCCGTTACGAAGTCACTTGAACATTAAACCCATAGCTTTTTGTCTTTCGCTTTGGCCTCTATATGCCATGTTGTGGCGAAGCCTTGCAAGATAGCTTCCATACTCTATAGCAATAAAGACAATAGGCGACTTTATATTAAGCTCCAATATGCTTGAGACGTTGTTGTTTCTCATCACATTTCGGCATAGTGGAACCTCGGCAGGCAGATTCTAAGCTAAAGTCGTAGGATTTGCATTGGGCTGTTAAATCGTTGTACGATACTCTTTTTTTTTGCAGTTTTAAGCCATGAAATTGTATTTTTCTGTTCTATCACGTTTACGCAGCATCGTTCTCCTGGCTGATACGAACTTTAGTCGAGATTCTTTTGGCATGGCAGTCCAGCTTTATGCAAAACTTAAAATATCTAGATGATTAGTGTGGGTAGATAGTGGCAGTCGTAAGAGACAGTAAACGGCATTACTTGGTTATTTGTGTCATTGTTTACATATAAAAAAAAGCATGTTAAATACACTCTTTCTACTTTACCTCATATTACCATTGAATCTATAGACTTCTAAAATATAAATAAACATTAAACGTTGCGTAAGTTTTACTCGATCGAACCGTGATTAACGTGTAATGTAACTTTGAGATGTTTGCCAGCATTCGCCGTTCGTTTTCGGGAGAGATGCATCGTACTCGTATTAACAAATTGATTTTACGTCCTAACCTACTAGGAATTGCCAACGAAATCGTTCACTCGTATATTCTGTGCCATTTTCTAGCGTGATCTTCTCTGGTAGACGGGTTGCATCAATTCATATCTTTTCTATGTCGACAGTTTTCTTTAAGCCGGTTTTTTTTAGGGCTAATTCTAGTGGAAATCCTTTTGTATACCCCGCGTATTTCTATCTGTACCAAGCCCAATTCGTAAAAAGAACCATATCTTGCTTTGCTTTCTCATCTTCTGGTCTTACGTGCTACGAGAAGTCTTGACGGAAAGCGTTTTGCCGATGCTTTGTTTCTCATCGAAGAATTGCGTGATCTCGCCAACTCGTTATTCCGTCCTATGTCCTAATGTGCAGTGATCTTCTTGTGGTTTTGGAAAATTATTATGCCAACAACGAACTGCTATTTTGCCGAAGGCCTCGTTTTTTAGTCCTATTTCCGATTGATTCCACTTGCTTCGAGGAACTAGAACCCAACTATTGACCGCTAAGTTCCAGCACTATGACGATATGTTTGATTGCAAAATCGGTATTCTCGAATCTCTAACGCGTTCACAAATCATGGGTTCTTTGACTCAGTCGGTTTGTAATTACTTACAACCGTAGTCTAAAGGCTTCCCAACCTCTATAGCCCGCTAAATAAACACTGGATCGTTAATGAGACAACAGTGTGACAGAAACGTTATGCTTAGACATATGTTATTCATGTTTATATAGATGTATTCTCTACTCACAGATGCGGTGCCCTGAGCCCTCTGTCCTCGCCACTTAACATACCGATCCTGACATGTAAAAAAAACTGCGTGAATTAACCGATCGCTTGATCGATGCTATCGGGCGAGCTCTTAGCGATTAGAACAACCGCTATAATAATAAAGACGAGATACCACAAGTGTAACTTTTAGGGCTTTCGTACTAATTTCAACAGAGTCTGGATTTAAGATTCGTCATAACATAGGTACTGAAGTTGAATGAAGCATCTACGTAATGATCTTCAGCGCCAACTTCCGCTGTCACTTACCGATTCGATAACAAGTGTAATTAGCAGGCAGGATGTCTATACCGAAGTGACCTTTACCTTACCTTTATAATCAAGTAAATCATTTGCCGACATCTGTCAACAGAAATTCAATCGTACAAAACGCAGCACCTAATCTGGTGAACTGCGTCGTCTTCTTTAATATAGAAGCGAACACAGGTCGCACTAGATAGACTGAGCGTTGCTCTTAGGCCCTACACGTTTGTATGCTATTCACAAAAATTTCTATCTGTAACAGTTCGTGAATTACACAGGTGCAATGAAACGGGCCTTTTTTTCCAAACGCCACTGGTACGGGTAAAATATCAAGCATCGTAAACATTTAAGAACCTTCTTCATAGGAAACGGAAAGGAATGCATTAAGGTCTACTGGTAGCAGCGCGCATCGGCTTCTCAGAGCGACGCAAAAGCTCTAGGCCGTTTGCAAGGTAATCGCGCGCTCTGTAGCGGTTTGTGGTGTCATCGGAAAAACACATGACGTGCGTGACCCTCTGACCTTCTGTGATAAGAGGGTCGCTGAAGGAGATGCGCAGCCTAAAATATTGCTCGTTGCTAACCTACCTGCTCTCCCTATTACGCCTAGTAATTGTCGACGCCAGTGCCTCAAAACTTTTTGTTTGTTCGACTACGAACGGGAAGCCCGCGCGCATCTATATAGCCCGCCGCCTGTTAAGAATATGCAGGCATGAAGCTTTAGGTGGGCTTATTGCGGATTTGTTTCTTTGTGCCGACGAAAAATGGTGCGCCTTCCGTCGTAAACATCAGCTAAGTATTTTAAATCTGATAAAAGAAGTCGAATTGAGGAAGGTAAAACGGTTTGGCAAAGTTGGTGCACGGCCCGACAACGCTCAGGTGGCGTTTTCGTTGGCAGTACAGACAAGCGCCGAACAGTTTCAAATTCCAGGCGTCTTGAGAGCAAGACGAATTTTTTCAACGTTACCGTCACGTCGTTAAGGGTGTATATCGTGCGAGTTCATCAGGATTGCATGTGCATTCTCGTGGGTTACGCGTGCATAATAGAAGAGTCGGTGAAAAAAACCATGTTTGGTCCAAGTAACAGTTCGTATTCAACGTTCTAAATTTCTTTTTGCAGTGAACGAACTGTTGATGTGTACCCGTCAGTGCCTTTTCTTCTTTCCTATTTTTTTTCATATGCATATGCATCACCATGATTTGGGTACATTTAGCAAAAAGTCATTCTAGGCCACAGTACGGTGTATGTACTAGCGTACCGTGAGCATCGAAAATCAGATCCACTACAGACGTCGTGAAGCCAAGAGACAAACGAACTTGAAGTGATGTGCATCAGTAAGCGTTTGATTGAAGCGTTGAGTGTATCGAAGTGATCGCAGCTGTGGTTTGTGCTCATTGACAGTCGAACAATTATTCAAAAACAACAACAACACTTACCACCCCCCGTCTTCCTCCTCCCGCCCGCTCCTCCGCGTGGTATGAAAGAGTGACGTCTATAAGTATTATGCCCAAAAAGAAAAGACATCCCACCTCCATCGCGGCTGTAGCCACGACAACTTCGCAGGGCCATCCTGCAGCTGTGACTTCACCCTGTGAAGTGCGCCAGCAGCTAATAATGCCTCAGATGTGCAAACAGCGTTCAAACAAGGTCAACACGGATACCAACCCCATTGCTACCGAGTCCCAGCGTAACGCAGTTGGCGGTGCTTTTACATCTGCAGAAAACGGCGCTCTGACCGGAAGCGATAGCGTCTGCGACGACCAAAGGACAGAGTACGCAGATTTCGTTTTGAGGGCAATAGCGTTCGTCTTTTTCATTCCTAAGTACTTTTTTTTTCCGCTTCTAAAGTATCGTTTGCTTATTAGGCGTGTGAGGCAATCGTACAGGCACACAAAGCTGATGTGCTTTCAGAATATCCTTTTCCACTATGGAAAAGATGCTTAGCGGTACCGATCGAGCTAACACGAAATGGAATCGATCTGTAATATCAAAAACAGTGCGACCCGTACCACGTACCCGTATAGCACGTACTATAGCGTAATGGCCTGCTTAGATCCGATGAACTGATCGACGTAAAATTGGTATCAAACGCCTCTACAGTGATCAGCTACCGTAGTTAGTCTTAGATCTCTCTAAATAACGCTTTGTTTATTATTTATAATATGGAATCATATGTCGATGCTGTTGATCTTACTGTGTTTTAAGACACTGTTTATTTAGTAGGTGACCGTTGGTGCAGAGTGTGGTTAGAAAAGTGACAAACCTTAGTCTCATACTCTAGAATGATGCTATTTACGATAATCGTATGACATTTCGCGATACCTTTCTTTATATTCGAAATACACTTATTGAAATCTTAGACCGTTTACTCAGATACCATCACGCGGACTTTCAGCAGGCGAGCTATAAATAATGAAAAAAAAAAATCCTATGAATATCAGCGGCGAAACCATTTTGCTATATAATTCTCGTGTTTGGTGGAGGCTGTATTACTAGTAATATCGTGAGCCGTGGGCTCTAAAAATCCTGTAAAAGAAATTTGGAACTCGGAAATGGGTTTCATAATGCTAGATACCTAGGGAAGATGCATAACAAAAAGTTTAAACACTGTGACGAAAGCCGACCCATTTTTAGAGTGTGCCGGTGTTAGTATCTGGATCTGATAACTGTTTACCTCGACTAACTGGATAAATTGCTATCGCATTATTTGCTCCGTACCGCTTTTACCGTTATAACTGGATCAAATTGGAACTTGTGATAGGAGTGAAATTTTTTTTTACAAGCATTTCAGTGGGTGGATGCAACTGAGTTGGCCGGGTATCACTGTCAAAGCAAACAAAAAGCTTAGGTTGTTTGCTACAGAGGTTTTGTTAATGACCGGGGATAGCTGATGACAACTTAGCGCAACGTAGCTAACACTGCGGGGAGGCTATACTGCGGGAGGGCTAAACCGGCCCCCTTTTCCTCACAATAATTGCAGTGTTAAAAAAATATAGGAGTTACAATTGATACTCCCACAGAATAATATATTTCAAAACGGTAACGACTTCTTAATTTGAAACTTTGTCGGGATAGGGGTATTGGCTATCGATTTCATAGAGTCTATAGAGAGTAGCAGAACCTCACAGAGTATAATGGTGCATACTTCGAAAATGAAAAAAAAAACTAAGTTCATAGAGTAAGTGTAAACAGTTAGAAATATTATCATATTTAATACATGGATGGGTAAGCGTGTTAGTCATTAACATGCCGTTGAAAATTTCCGTTTTGAACAGACACTTCTATGAAGTTATATATATATACTGAAAGGCATGGTTTTATTGTTGCAAAATGAAAATAAAGACGCGCCCAAAAACAAAGTAGCGTATGTACAAAATCACTAACAAACAGTTAAAGTAGATGTAGTGAACCTGTAGGGTCGAGCGACTTTTGCAACGCGTATAGGAACTTATGTACCTCCCTGTTGAATTGGCGTGGATTTAAATGGGCATCAGACCCAACAGACCCCCTAGACTTGTTGAGCGCATTGCGACACTTAACGTTATATATTTTTTCACATGAATTTATCACCAGCCTGAAAATACGGTGCTAACAAGTGAATCAATAATTACTAACTACCTATAGTTTTTGCTTCTCGATAGGCCATTTTGTGCACAAGTCTTTTTTTTTTGTTATACGAGATGTTTTCGCTATTCAATGTATACAACTTTAACTATTCGACTTGCCAAGCTCAAGGACATTAAAGAAAAACAATATAGCTGATTCTGTGAAGCAACTATATGTAGAATCTTTTCATAGCGCGGTTGTCAAATTCATTTGTACTGGCCTTTAGAAACAATACAAAACAAACGTGACCTGCTCAGTGGTTTCGTAGATTTCCCACTGATCGTTATTTAGATTCTGTCAGTTCGGTCCAAAGGAGTACGTCGGTTCGTCCCATTATTTAACTGGGCTACGACGATGAGGGGTTCAGTGTTTCGGGAAGATAAATGTATATTGGGTACGAACTGCAAATGCTTTCCGTGTCGAATATGCTCTTCACGGCGTTACTTTGTCTTTCCTTATCGAAGAATTTTGCCCATCCTCGCTATTTATTATCTGTCCCACTATTCATCTGGTCAGAATTAAGATGTCATTATTACTCCATTCATCTCTTTATTAGCTAACTGCTGGACAGCCATAAACGAAATGTAGAGGAGGAAAAAGTTAGATAGGAATTATCTATCCATAGCATGGGAAGGTAATCAAAGTAACGTTATTAGAGTCCTTTCCGGTCCTTCTTCCTAATCTTTTCATGGATAGTGTGCCTTCCTAATCCTATAATTACGTCGATAACTTGAGGCGAAATAAATCCTTATATTACCACTATAAAAGAGAACTAAAAGCGGAAATAAACTAGTTTGTTCTCTAGAAAAATGTCATACCCATAGTAAGCTGCCGATTGAGCAAATAATTACGTAATTACGACATTATGGCGTTTTCCACCACGAAAAAGCTTGCACATAAAGACCAGCTAATAGAGAAAAGCTACCAGGCCGTCGTCATCTTGTCGTCCGGAGTTGTTGCAGCCCACTAATTACGGGAAATCTGTAGGTGTTGTATTGTATTAATTTTGTTTGTATTTCAACAGTAACAACCAGTAGAAATTACATCTGTATTGCTCCAGACTGCTGGTAGGTATGTGTAATGAATTGCATACATGTACTATATAGATGTTCCGCTGTGACGAGGTGACTTCCTTTCCATAATAAACCAAGCGAGTACCTTATCAATGTGTCTAGTGTCCCAACACGCCAAGAAAGAAAAAACGAAGATAAGAGAATATCTTCGTTTCGTAAACGCTATTTCCGCTGCCATAATACATAATCAGACATACGACAGGCTTAGATATGGCTTTTTACTTAGTCCCGTCATGCCGTCAAACGAGATGCAGAGCTGACTAAAGGACGGACGTCAGCGTACATTCTCTGTCCCTAGAAGCAGACAAGGTAGTACTTAATTGCGCGGATTATTCGCCCAAGCCAAAAAAAGCTTAAGCGAAATTCAAGATGCCGTGACATTACTCCTACATTCGGAAGTAGGCCAATAAGGGCCTCAATACACAAACTGTGCTATGTTACAAACAGGTCGTTGCCTCATTATGTCGCTTGCAGGCCGTTACTCAGCCGTATGCGACTCTAGTTCACCCTATGAAACTCTATTTTTCACTGCCAAAGTATTTATACATATATTTAAACAATTAGAGTAGAATCGTGTCACCATCGACTCGTCATTGCTCCTCAAACGGGTCAACTGGCATAAACGACGGCCCCAAAACAATTATATGATGTGTCAATGGGTTGCCTGACGGCATCATGGTGGGCCGAAACAATAGGATATTCTGGTGCAGGTTATCGTCGATTTTGTCCCACGCACGGTAGCGTCTAATTGAAACGAACAATAAACCGTATTCCCCTGACTGTTCATATCTCAAGTTACGCAAAGGGTCACTCTATAGTTATTTGGTTAGCGAACTTCCGCTTGCCACCGTTGTTACCTAAAATGAAGGACCATGTTTCAACTAACAGGAACAACTTACAAGTTCTCCACGTGTTTTCGCTGATGTTTCTGATCAAGCATGCAAAGTTTATGCAATGTCGCCTTACGCCTTAAATTTGTCGATAGGATGACTCGCGGGCAGTGGTAGGCTCCTTGAAGCCTGATTATCGTCATTCGCGAAGCAGTGCGTGCGGCGCAAAGCAAGTGATGCTGACACGTTCAGACGTTATTGCATTGACAAATAGATAGGCTTGCGTGCTATCCTGCAAAGTATATAATTGAAATGAATCCCAGCCTCTATAACATTCAAGACCTAGAAGATACTTTGGGATGCTCGACTGGTGTTTGGTCAGCATAAGAGAATCGCTATTTTACATATGTAATTCATTAAGCATTGTTTTAAAAAAAAGGGTAAAGCGCAATGAAACACCAAAGACCGTGTGGTGAAGGTTTTGTACGCACTGATCGCAGCGGATTTCAAATTTCGGCGGGATCCCCATTAAAATGTTTTCTAGATTGAGAGGCTTGTGCGTCTCCTTGAGTTTATCTTATTGTTGATAAAATGAAGAGCAGTGATGATATTTGGATAATCAATGAATGTCATCTACTTTTATTATTATTGTGCTACCGGGAAGTTATTATTAATAACTACATGTACGTGTTTAAAGTCATGAATACGGATCTAACGGTTTTTGATATGTAATGACGAGGAAATTTGGAAAACGAGAAAAACATAATTTTTGTTAATGGCGGAAAATTTTCGAAGTTATTCTGACGATTGGCATTTCGCATTAGCGAACAATGCTGCCGAATTGAGTATGATGCCGTATTTTCGGGAAATTAAGGTGGATTTAACCGAGGCAGTACATGCGATAGGTCACTACCTTTCAGTTGGCTTTCTGCCCAAACGTAGGCTTACGTGAACATAGCGTTTAACGTTTTCACTAGCAAGTGTATTTACATTCAGGATTCCTGTTGGAAATAAATTAAGCTAACAAACAATAAGGTCTTTGACATGCATTTGCTAGTTTGCCAGCAGGAAATCGACGATTTCATTCTAGACAAGATGAACGAAGGTCTTATA
>NW_019213679.1:10107-23180 GCF_002532875.2 Varroa jacobsoni
ATAGATTAAATTATCCGATTTTTCCTAAATAACACTGATGTAATAATATATATATTAAACTGTCCTTATTTGTTTTGATTGTAATACGGACCTTCGTACCCTATTCTTATCATTCCACTAGAGTCATGTTAAGCAGGTTCACACAGCTTGAATCATGAGGTTTTTAGCTGAAAACTACAATTTGTGTTGACGACAGATTGGCTGATGCGGAGTTTAACCTTGTTCACTCGTTACAAAATACTGTTCGCACGTACTTCTTCTCCAAATAGGTGCTGGTGCACTCAAACCCGATTGCACTCAGGCTGTTTCCTTGACTGATTTCCCAAATTCGGTATCTCGCAGAAGCAATACCGTTACTTCCTTCTAGTCCAGTCACTGTAACCCGATGAGAAAAATTATGAAAATCAGAGTGAACCGAAAAAGCGCTTTCTATCGGAATATCCAATAAGGGTGAAGTGTTACTCGTGTTAGTGCTGAATGAAGCACTTCTTTTTTTCTTTGCATTTCGACGCCGTTGTCACGAAAAGAAAACTTCCAATGAAAAATCCTGATCCTTTGCGCGACCGAAGGTCACGTAACTTAAGCATTTCGCTAAGTTGCCGCCAGTCAGCAGGTTTAACGTGAAAAAGAAATGTACGTTAATCACTTTCTGATTGGTGGCGATTTATCGGGCGGTTTGCATAACCTCTGAATTTTTCATAGCCTTCGTGCAGCAGCTCCGTGTGTATTCACTCGGCCTTCATTATACTACCAGTATGGACAGGAATAGGGTACAAATCTGCAATCTTTCGGTTTTTAAGCTTCTATGCTCGCTCGTTCAACAGCTGCTATCGGTGCTACACGTTATTATCTGACCAATTTAGCTATCCATTTGACTGTTTCCTTAATCACTACTTGATAGAAACCACATGTACTCGTCGTAGGGAATGATGTGTATGCTATTTCGGCCCTGTACATCAGCTTTCTTGCGAGCTTTTCCTCTCTTGTTGCTTCTTATTTACGCTGTGTCAGCTTCATTTGCGTATTCTTTGTGACGACGGGTGTTGGCACCTTGGTAGCGAGTCGGCACAGGATTGCCCACGATCCTCACTGCTTGTGGCCCGTTTTGTAGCAGTACTGGCTGTAGCGACAATCGGCTGGAATAACTCTCGCCGATATCCAGCGTAACCCTCTCTAATCCCGGGCAAAATCAAGAAAACGCCTTCCTTGATTAGACATCGACGTGCGGCCAGTGTCCTGCTTCTAGTGAGCGCTTCGTTCTACGTGCCAATTGTTCGAGCGTCAAAATGCTCCGATAGTTTTCTTTGAGAGGGGCCGGCTCGTTCGGTTTCAAGCTATTTTCTGTTTACGGTGATTGTTTAGTGCTTGGGCTTAGATGTGTAGCTCAAGCATTTTTCGAACATTATCGAACTGGGAAGATGTGGGACTGTGGCCCGGTGTCTCTACGCAACGACCTTAGTAAGAAATTAATTTCGCTTCAGTTTTCTTAATGCTTATCTGTGTGGCCGATTCTCGTTGAAAACTCAGCTTTAGCTTTGTTTATTCAAAGAAGAGCTTACAGTTCAAAGAAACTGTGAATATCGGTGAGAAACGATAGTACTCATAATATGCTGATGTATATATACCGTCTGGTAGCACGTCTAGAGTGAAGGAAATCGTGTGGGAAGATATCCACTCGAGCGCAACACTAACGCATCCCAGATCGCAAATTGGAAGCTTGGGAAATTTTTTATGAGCAAATTCTATTGCAAAGACTCGCGGTCAAACTAGAAACGTGCAAAAGGTAAGACCAAGCCGTCACTTTTGTTTTAAAGGTCAAACCTCCTACACGACAATTTACATACATCGTATTTTTATTTCCTTTACAGATAGTCAATAGATTATTTTGACATAGATGGCTTTGAGCTGCTGCTTGCCATCGGAACTTAGGTCCCAAGAGGGAGGTCATTACACGTCTTCCGTCTGACAACTAGTTTTTTAATTCACGGAAACGTTTTGTTAACCACATGAGTGAAATCTCTAAGTTAATTTCGATAGAGTTTTTAATTAACTAGAATAACTAAAAGTTGCCGGAACTATCTAGTTTTCTTAGTGTGCTTGCTAACATTCTATAAAGTGTACTTACCCTTGATGTGTGATTTGGTGACATGTAACTTTACATCTATAATAATAGATTGCAATGGAACTAAAGACAATTCAACACCGTGACAATATGCAATGACAGTCGCTGTTATGGGTAGATAAAGCACACCCAAAAATCCTTTTCTGTCCCGTCATACACATACTTGTTAGATAAATCTATGCTATATATGTGTACGGTAGTAAATCTTAACATGTCAGCCATCAATGTATAGGCAGATCTTAGACATCTGTAAAAATCCCGCCTTCGAACACGGTAATTGCATTATTTTAGATCAGCTTATATGATAAAGGCTAGGTATCACACTGAAAAAGATGGAAGCTAAATGGAACGTGGCACTTTCAGTTATTGTGTTTCTTCTAAAAGCACATCTCGACAATTGCCTTCAACTCTTAAGAATCAAACGCATTCCTTTTTATAGGATAGCATCCAATCTTAGTGAGCTGTATTTCTAAACAAGGTCAACGTATCGGTAAAATTAGAAGTCATTAATGAGTCTGGTGAAGATTCTATTTTCTTTGCATGAATTAATCTTTTTTCTGTTCTACAGTCTGTTTACGTTTCGCGCGAGAACAAAGTGATTGTTTTGACCGACATTTATCCCTATATTTGATTCTAATGCTATGTTGTAAGCGAAATACTCGAGTCTTCATAACAGTGAAGAATTTAAGACATGCTTATAGCAAGGACGTTGCTTTTCCACTGTGGGTATTTTACTCTCACTTGAATCTCTCACTAATACTATACCGATAATGGTACATTAACTCGTTGTTTGTTGTTGTTTGTAGGAGGGAGCGTCAAATGAAGATGGCTCGCAATTCGATCACGGTTGTGCTTGGATCCCAATGGGGTGATGAAGGTAAAGGGAAACTCGTCGACACACTCGCCTCCGAGGTACTATCATCAGCTATTGTTTAAACTGACATCATAAATAGATGGACTAATTACGTTTTTAAATATTCATCTAATGAAGTATACAATAATATTATGTTTTGGCGATGTTTGCAACAATAACACTCGGAGGATAATTAGATTTCTCGGCACAGTTTTTGGGAAAATTATTCTTTTCGTTCTCAAGCGTTCGGGCATTCTTTATTACTACTGTTAAATATATTTGCAAAAATACTGTTATGTATAATAGGTATGCAAAGTGAATATCACAAGGCTCACCTGCGCTATTTTCTGCTACGCAATAGGTCAACTTGGTGCTAAGTTAACCGTTCCGCCGAGCCTAAGATAACTGATCGTAAACACCATCATGCATAGAATTGTGTAGGCTTTTTTTTTATCTCGTATTGCTACGCAAGATCCGAGTGCAAGCACCCAAACTGGATATTTAATGTATTCTGGTGTCATTTACTACAGTTAAACCATGAACCGCAGTCGCTTTCTGCAGATGTAGTCTGCCAAGACTGTAGCTGTGTGTTTGGTTTTCACGCCTACTATGAATAAAAACAGACAATATCGTTTCCTGGCGTAAACTTAATAATAAATGCCCAGGTACTTCAAAGCCCTTACATTTCCTTGTTCTTGTTTATATATTAGTAGACTTAAATGTCATCTGTGTACACACAGAAGGGACTAACTTAGACCTGATTCGGGCATCGTGCGGTGTCAGTGAAGATTGTTTATACTTAAAGCGAATGTCCTTTTTATAGAAAGGCTTCTATCCATTTCGGAGTGAGTTTGTAGCGAATGATATATTCTGGCGCGTGCCGAAGCTCTCGATAAGCAACACCAACGTAGAGTTTCCGGAGTCGAAAAGAAGCTGTTGGCACAGAAGTTATTCGAATGGCCTTTGGCAGATTAGGCATACCTTTTATAGCTCAGCGCCAAGTCCTTGCTGAATTACGTTGAGTCGAGTTTCTCTTAGTTGTCTGGGAATACCTAAGAGGATCTGTATATATTCACAACACGCGTGACATTCTTCGAGCGAAGCTAGTGACTAAATGTGGATTCTCGCCGTCGTATTCTATTCCTAGTATTATCTTTACTCACCGTTTTGGGGTTCTCAAGCGGGGAACTTGCCTTGTATGGATTGCCAGCTGCCAAAGGCCTTTGCCAGGAACTAGCGCTTTTTTTCGTTGCTGTACTTGGTTAAAGGTTTGTATAGGTGACTTAGATGATGCAATTTTAGTTTTCCAGATAAATCATTGCCATTCGAGAGCTTTACTGGACGTTTTAGCTTCGGTAGTGCCTGTAATATTGCTTCAGTCGATCGGCTTCTTTCAGTATAAGATGGACGTTTGTCCATGTCCAATTTCGGACCTAGGTTACCTTACTAAGTGTCTGTAAGGAGCTTTGTTATCACAAACGTGGAGTTTTTCCCGGAAGTTCTACTTTCCGCACGTCAGTATTGCCATCGACAGGGGCAGACAAATTATTCTTTGAAAAAAACAAAAAAAGACAGCATAGATGTTTTGTGTACGCATCTCGTCTCATCTGATCGTGGGCGTCCTTTTCCGATTGAGTCGAACGATGAGCCTTGGACTCTAGGAGATAGCTCAATTTTTGTTTCGGTCTATTTTTAAAAACATTGAGGAAAATGTAGATTTTTTCCAGTCCGTCTAAAGGCAGTTGATGTTTGCAGCCGCGGATCTGCACGATAGAGTTCAATGTCAACATGATATATTTTCCGGATAGGCAACGTATGCTATGCGTACACACATTTGATAGGGTGCATTGGCGCTAAACGGTTCCCAAAGTCAAGTTGAGGAGAACAACTCTTTTTTCGCTGAGTTCGCAATATGTACAATAAAAGCACGCTGATCATTTTTAAATAGCACATTTCAACGTATTATAGTTGATCGCTATAATTTTTAAAAAAATGTCGTTTCTGACTATCGTTATTGTGGTGAGCTAATATGGACGACGGTGTTCCGGCATTTCCAAATAACCGCTCGAGTTAGCAGCACTAACAACATAATGTATCGTTGATTTAATTCGTGTCGTAGTATACTTTGGTTACGCTTAATGTTATATTAATAGATGCACTCTTCCTATAAGGTGGATGTCGTTGCTCGATGCCAGGGCGGGAATAACGCTGGCCACACGGTCGTCGTTGACGGGATCCATTATCATTTTCATCTCATCCCAGGTATATATTCAGGCTCACGTTTGATTTTACCTTGACTTATGGATATATACTAGAGTTGATTTTTCTGTGTTGGTTGTAGATATTGGATTCTTTCGAACATTACCGACTACGTGAGAATCACCAAAAAAGAGTAGCTGATATCACCCTACTTTTATATGTCGTCTTATAGTGGCCTTGAAAATTTACTAAGTAGTGCTAAACTTTCGTTATACTTATTTGCTGTATGTACCGTCAAATACAAGGAAAAACATGTATCTCTACACATAAATTCACTTCGATGTATCTTGACCCTCATGTCACCTTCGCTCTTTCAATGTGGTGTGCAGGCCTTGACGCTAAGTCCTAGTGCCGCTTTAAACAGTACTCGTGTCTGTACAGCTGCTTGCAATGCCATACATACGAAGCAGTTAACAAAAACTCTTGTCAGACGCCAGTCATCAAATGATAGAAGTTGCTTTATCTAAATGTACTGTTGTATAGGCTCTGCCGTGGTGCTAGACGTTAATAGATGTGCAGCGATTGAGCCGCAGTTTTCGCCCGCGGTTGCTCATTTCAGTGACCTTTGACTCATTCTGCTCCATACATGGAACAGCGCCGTCGCAGGTCTGGCGTCATGCATTTCCGCTTTCTTAATAAATGGCCACACACGAAGCTTTGAGCTGCGCTGAAGCTAGGCAGAAAAGGAAAACGAGCGAAATTTTACGTTTTGTTTTTTTAGGCACTGGGTGTCGACGTGACGCGTCACTGTTTAGATGGCCATAACTCATACGATCGCTTCCCTTTTCCTATTTTTCGAAAATGCGTCCTTGGAACTTCAGACTGACCATTTAATCATAGTTACTGACAAAAGCCAAATAACGACGACATATAGAAGGGGCGTTTCAGTGCGAGCCCTTATGCAGTATAGCATTAAATTGTCAGTAGGTTAATTCCAGAGAAAATTTGAAGTGAGAGATGAACATATTTGATGACCAGTGAAGTTCCGTCAATCAGAAATGCCGTATACGACGGCACACAATGAAGTCGCGAAACGCCATGCCAAAATACTTAATTCTAGAAATACCTTCCAAGTTACGCTGATACAGCATCGACACTTTGCACTGTCATATCGTACCGACAATTATATGTGGACGTTGAGTTCCGGTAACATCTTGCAAAGGGAGTATGACGCCTGAGGTGAACGACGCTGTCCACATGATGTAGGCAGATACATCGTTTGCCATTTACCGCATCGTCTTTGAGGAGTATCTACGTATATATTGTTCGACACGATGCTGGCACACAGAACGAAATCGTCTACAAAGCTTACCAAAAGTTTGTTAAAATTTGTTTGGAGAGAGCCAATAGGAAACAAGATGTTCTTGTTGTTGGTTCATTTTAAAGAACACTTTGATCCTACTCGCTTGCCGATGCCATGCATTTAGGACTTGCAGTAAGTCCTGCGAATACCTGTCATACTGAGGCTTCAATCAATAGACGACATCGCAGATGCGTATCTATATAAAATGTTCCTTTAAGTTTACTAATTGAAAAAATTGATTTAATACACTTTAATTTGATCGAAGTATTGCTTCTATATAAGCGTTAAAACTAAAACGTTTGGTGTTAGATCGCTGCCTTGTTTGCCTTCGAAACCATATCGCAAAGCTTAGATATTAGAATGTATCTATTGTATTGTATATACTGCAGATATTGTAGCCACCCACTTTCATTATGATGAAAAAAAAAACAAACAATTTGAAGCAGCTACTCCTGATTACTTATCTATTCGGTTATTTCTCTCTTTGTATATACAAAGTACCGTTTCGAGCTGACAACTCGCTCTACTGCGTGCTAATAGTAACCAGAGGGAAATATTCGTGTTGTTGGCGATCATGATTTTTGCCATAATGAAATGACTAACAAAATGGATACATTGGATACTTTTAAAGGGGAACAGCTTTAAGATCCTGGGTGGTCTGTTATAGGCCTTCGATCCACATTGCATGCTGTGATAATAAATCAGCTACGTTTATTTTCCAGTTTGACAATTTCTAAAAGCGGATCTTTTAGCCGGCTGGTCTAGAGATGCCTTTGTAACGTTAAGCGTTAGTTTTTTGTTACCGATAGCATTTTTGAACATACTTATAGACTCACTACGCAAACAAGACTATAGATTTTGAAGTTGAAATTAAAATAATTGGATTTAGACTCGAGGGATTTCATCGAGCAAGTGATGATAGCTTTTTAGCTTGGGCGACCGGAATATTGTGTGTAATTTACCGTGTACTCTTTGTTCTGGTCATTTTGCGAACGCGTTGTTTCTTAAACAAACCTCTTCCAGGTGGAATGATACACAAATCCTGTATCGGCGTAATCGGCAACGGATGTGTGGTCCATTCTGGCCAGATCATTGAGGAGATCGACCATTTGCATGAACGTGGTCTCAGTTTGGCTGGTCGTCTCTTCATTTCGAATCGCGCGCACATTGTTTTCGATTTCCACCAGATGTGTGATGGACTTCATGAGGCTGAAAAGAGCAAAAAGCAACAAAACATCGGAACTACTAAGAAGGTTTGCCGCACTCAGACTTTCTTTTTTTTTTACTAGGGCACGACACCAGCTTGAATGCTCATAATAGACTTGCTGCATAACCATCAACATGTAGGTCAGACATGACCTGTCTGGGCGAGAGGGATGCGGCATAACCGCCAAATCCTACATCCTCGTGTACATAGGGCCTAGGCAGGGTCGCGTGCTCTGACCTACGTACAACTAATGTCGTATATCCTTACAATGTGTTCTCCGCAGGGCATTGGACCGACGTATAGTTCGAAAGCACAACGAAATGGAATGCGAATGTGCGATCTAATAGGTGAATGGAGTGTGTTTGAAACCAAGTATCGTACGCTTGTCGAATTTCACCAGCGGATGTTCACCGACCTCAAGGTCGACGTCGAGGAAGATTTGAAGAAGCTCAGGTTAAACGCAGACAAACTTCGGCCGTTCGTACGGGATACGGTTTCGTATATTCACGAAGCTATTCGCGAGGGCAAAAGGATCATGGTGGAGGGTGCCAACGCCGCCATGCTTGACATTGACTTCGGCACTTATCCATATGTGACATCGTCAAACTGCACAGTTGGCGGCGTTTGTACCGGTATCGGTGTTCCGCCGAGTTTCATTGGCACTGTCTATGGTGTGTTTAAGGCATATTGTACGCGGGTCGGCGATGGACCATTCCCAACCGAACTTTCTGATAAGTTAGGCAAACTGCTTCAGGAACGTGGCTGCGAGCGTGGCGTGACGACAGGTCGACCTCGAAGATGCGGATGGCTTGATACTGTTATGCTAAAGTACTCGACGCTGGTCAACGGCTATACGGCGTTTTGTTTGACTAAATTAGACATTTTCGATGTGCTTGATGAGATCAAAATCGGTCATAAATACAGAATTGGCGACACAGTACTGGACTGCCCACCGGCATCACTCGATGAAATGGCAAAGGTTCAAGTCGAATACGTCACATTACCTGGATGGAAGACGTCTACAGAAAGCTGCCGCAAATTTGAAGATTTGCCCGAAAATGCTAAAAAGTATGTGAGAACGTGTGAGGAGCTATTGGGTGTTCAAGTGCAATATATTGGAGTGGGAAAGTCGAGAGCAGATATAATTAGGGTATTTTAACACTAAATTAACGAAAATGGACGATAAAAGAGAACCAAGATTCCGAAGATCTTGAGGGACGTTAGACTGCTTCATAGATTGTTCGTAAAAGCAGAATGCACATCAGCTAGGAGCATATTTGTTCGAGGCATCGCCAACTACGTGAGTTGACCGCCTCTTCAGGTCGTCCCATTGAACTGTTACTTAATATTAATAAATACATTCAGTATAGACTTGTCATTTGTCCAGCGTGTGATTACTTTCCTAGGATACTAGAAGAACAGTTTTTTGTTTAATCAGGAACTACGAGGGATATTATATATTCATTGTATTAGCTATGAGTCGTTTGCTAAACGGCGAACGTTGAATAGTGCATAGCGAATTAGAACAAGGGAACAATTCGAAATGGCTGCAATACCCATTTAATCCGGTGCTTAAACAATCCTCGTCCGACTCATCTGTTAAGAAATATGACCCATAGAAGCAACGTTACAACGTTGCATGCATTTAGCTATATCTAGTCAGCATTACTGCTTAATCTACAACGTAGGAGTCCAATTGTTCGAGTTGTGGGCGGTTTTCCACAACAGAGTTTCATCTTTCCCGTGGACTGATTGTTCCAGAGGTTCCTATTTCAGGCAGCTACTGGAATTCGCGCAGTAATGGTCTGATTTCCTGGTAAAAATCCGCAGACTTTCACACAAACTCCTTCACACGGTCTTCGAAAGGCCAAAATAGCACGATTGACAGCTGGGCTATTTAGCACTAGGTCCCGTTTCTGCCAACACTATGAAATGCTCATTGTTCTCTGCCACATCATCAAATCGTTGCGTAGAACAAAAACAATAATTCATAATTAAATATAAAAAATAACTCTATACAAACACTAAAGCCATATAAGATTTATATTAGACGAACTTAATAATGGTGACACATTTATAAAAAAAAAAAAATAATTCATGATCAACAATCAGCGGGGTGTTCTACGACAAGATATTAATTGAGTCGAACTATTGAATAGAAATATCTGTTAATCATGTGTTATAACTTAGTGGGCTATTTGAATGAAACACTAAAATATACGTGTCGCACTCAGATAGTTTTACAATGTTTACTAGAAACAGATCCGCATTTTGCCGAAATGCTCTAAAAATCATGTCTCATTCATTTTACCTAAGAGAATAGCTAACAAACAAGATTAAATTAAAATAAGTAATTCTTGCAATAAAACGCAGATATACTGAATCGTACTCGATCTACCCAAACAGTATCGACGATACCGCACGAAAAAGTTCACTAGGCTAAATTAAATTTCTCTGCACTTTTTCATCATTTAACACTCACTATATATATTAGGTTATTCAGCATAGTCTTATATAGTAAATTTTTACTTTTTTTACAAAATTTTTACTCTTTTAACAAACTTTTTTACAGGTTTAATTTTTCTGTTCTTAATCGAAGTGCTTAGATTGAATATTCGTCATTTTCTGCCCTTCGGACGGTCATTTATTTATTACACTGCTCTAGAAATTTGGGTGTATGAGAGTTGTTTTTCAAGACCTGATGGAGTCTTGAGAAGCGACTTCGGCATACGTTGAGATTTGGTAAATTTTTCTGTTGAAAAGTTGAAGCATTGAGGAAAATGGTAATCCGCAAAAGCAATATCTAGCGAGTGTGATCGAGTTCTTCCTTATTTCTTCCTATTGTTAAGCGAATCGGAATTTACGAAGCTGTAGTGAACAACACCTGCATGAGATGAACAAATAGGTTCGCTTCAGGGTGATGTCCCACCGATAGTATCATTCTGCCATAACGGTATAATAATAATACGATCGTAAAAAATTAATTTTTCATCACAAATTATACTTCGTAGCAAGAATAGGCCAGAGAGTTCAAATAACAGAGAGCAAAAAAACAGGCGTATCTACATATCCATTCTTGACACTTGTCTAAATAATGTGGCACCAGTCTTCGCACGTGATTCATATAGCCGAGATAAACGAATATGGTACTTTAAACTAAGGCCTTAGTGTCTGGTCACTTTTTTATCACTCGGCTTCAGCCACAGTTTTTTTTTTTTTACTTTTCTTCGTTGATCAGCTGAGCCAGAGGTCTTCCACATTCACCCATTTTTAAGCTCAGCGTGTTTTTCCGAAATTTTTATGAATCACTGAATATTATACGGTCTGTACCACGAATTATCTCAGCCGATAGAGAAGACGTATTCGCAGGCTATTTAGTTTTCGAATTTTCATGGATCACGTAAACCCGCCTGCTAAACTGCCGCGTCACGTTATTCAAAAAGAATTTTGAATAAAATTTGAGATTAGTGTTTGTCGCGTTTCATGCTAAATGACTTGTGTACAGGAATTGTTTTGATGGTATGTGAACTTCTCCTGTTAAATTAAAACACAATTATTTATTAAGTAAAGTTTTACTCGCTGCATTCTTAGTGTGTGTTTTTACACGTTGTCGTCATTTACTGCATCACACATAAATTCCTTGCTGTTATTATTCAGAATAAAGCCTTTATTGCTAAGCTAAACATTTCGGGTCTACGTCCGGTGCCGCCGTTAGACATTCAGACTAAGTGAAACGTGCCAACGTTCATATTCGAAAATACTTTACCACGTATGCCCGTTAGTAGGCATATACGCTGCCCACATGGGCATCAGTAGCATTGCATCATGCGCTAGTACTAATGGTACCATTACTATTACTACTAGTGCACTGAGCGTAGTCTTAGCCATTCTCTCTCAATGTGTGTTTATCCTCATACATAATATTTGTGCTTTCTCTCTTAATGAATAATAGCTCTCTTTATTTCGTCTTCTACAGCGAAGCGTGCACGGTTCAAACCTCTGCGAAGGTGGAACCTTTCGTATTTCATAGCACTTCAGACTCACGTCATTACAGTATGACTATAGAAATTCGACAAAATCCCAAGGTATCCTCATGTTCCACGAAAATCAACATTCAAAACAACATTTCCAGCATTAATAATCTATATGCCCCCAAAACTATTTTTTTTTCCTTGAAAAAACCCTGACATAAATAGAAACAAGCAATAAATTACAGAAATATTCTATCTCGCTACATCCTAGCGGGTATTTCGTTCACCGAACTTCAGTGAATTAGATCATTCGATATTGGAACGTTATTATCACAAAAACATAACGGAGAAAATGTGTAATTTCTTTTATCGTTCAAACTATTGGCTCCTTCCAGCCATATCCCGAATATTGAAACAGTAAAATATATATACATACATATGTAAGGTACTGCTTAATCACTGGACAATATTTAGGTTCGTTCGATTGGCTTAAGACAGTGCGTAGTAATACCTATTGTTTGAATCGCTTTGTTGAGAATCCCTTTCTGTAAACGGTACAAAGATCAGTCAATCAATAACATCTGAGACGATACCGCTTTCACTTCGGTCAATTGCTAGGTTATACAGAGTACATAGTATGAACTGAAATCAACATGTCAATGATGTGTAATACGGTAAGAACGAAACAACGTGGCGCGAACAAAAAATACTAATGTGGTCAATAAACAGTCGAAATCAAACCTAAGGAGAAGTAATCAATAGGTAATATCCCTCTGATACACGCTGACATTTGCGTCAGAGGCCTCTGTAAGGACGTACTTGAACGGTGCATATATATATATATATATATATATATATATATGGTACTATAATTTTGGTCCATTGACTTTTAATAGCCCATTGAAAACTGCCATAATGTCACTATTTCCAGTTGTCATATATTTATATATAAATGTAATCGGTATATTTTCTAACATTTTTTTCGTTACCTTTTTTTTTTTTTATAAACGAATACCATTGTAAAAATGTATCATAATTATGTGTATTGGCTATAGTTGATTCGAGTACCCTCCCCCCCCCCCAAAAAAAACCTGTAGATACATACACAAATACCAGTTATCTTTTAGTGCTAATTATATTTCCTTTTCATATTTATTATTATCCACAGGAAGATTAAAATTGGAGATCGCAAAATTTTACTCCAACCTCTGCGAGTTCATCTAACGCTCTTTTTCCTTGGTTCTGTTTCGCATTTTAGAATTCACTTGTTAGATCTGCTTGGCGGTAGTTCACATTAGCATTTATTATAATCAGGCGAAAATCACTGAACATTTTTCATCATCAACAATCATTTTATC
>NW_019213680.1:0-49483 GCF_002532875.2 Varroa jacobsoni
ATATATATATATATATATATGTATAGAATGTCTCTGAGTCCGCCTAGCAACTTCACAAATCTTAGTCAGTGATAAACAGGTTTTTTTTATGTGATCTTTATTTTTTGATAGCCATAGGTACTGTTAACGTTATTAGCATGATTAATCTCATTGCTAGCTTTCTAGCTCATTGATGCGCTCCTGTTAACGACTGGGTATGACAAAAGATTGATTACATGTATATATATATTCTCTTGAAGATCGACATAACGTCCACTGCTATATCTATTAGTATGGATATTATTTGTTGTTATCACTATTATCTTGCTTCATTCATTAGATAAAAGCGTCGCAAACGTCCAGCGATGGCTGCGGCTGAACTACAAGCGTGAACTTCTTACATGGTTGGCTTTTTCTTTTTCTTTTTTTTTTTTTTAAATTTTTTTCTTACTACTAAGAACTACCGAGTATTGATCCGTGTTGATATCTACACACAGTACACTTTTATGTAAACATTACATATAATATACACCAGATTGACAGCTTTCTAGGGATACGAACTTTTCGAATTTAGCTTCGTCCGCCTACGTACTCCTGTCTCTGTAAAGCATGCAATTTTGCAAACCGCTGAAAATACTAAATTAAACTTCATAAGAAGTTATTTTATTGAACACTACAGATTATGTCACAGTCAACATTGGTGAGAGATCGGCAGTAACTTGAATACGGATCACGTCTTACTAGTTTGTACCGGCAAGGTTTCAGTGAGGATCGAATACGAGAATGTAGTGTTATTATTACTGTCAAACAAACATATGTAGGCATATGTCTCCACGTTTGAATCCAATTTGTCAGTAAGTAACCTATGCTGATATATATACGTATACCTAGTGTCTCCAATGGCGCGTACAGCGGCCATCACGATCTGCAAAGTAAAATGGGTAGCCCATCGGTCTTATTCCTGACGTGCTCACGGCAAGTACTCTTAGTACTTTTATTAAAATGAAATATAACTACTGTTCTTAGTACCAGCATTTACGATTAGCCAGTATTTATTATGGGTGACCTGATTTCAGGCCATATATATACATGTAAATATATAAAATGATTACTATTATCATTGCTAATAATGACCAAGTAGCAACAATGTTAGGCCAGTAGCAAGCTGAGCCTGGCTACTCAGCTTTGCCTATTATCGGTCGTCTGCTCGTTATCTCTTCATTTGAAAAAGAAAGCGCACGATTTGTACATTACGTTAGATGTACAATAGACGTTCAGTGCTTATCATGCCATTCAGGGCTTAGAAAGTGTTTACTCCACCAAACGACTATTAGGAAAATTAAAATACCAATGTCGTATCCGTTAGAACAACTAATAATGGAACCCTTTACTGGTATCGAATGGAATTAATAGAATAATATTAAAATGAAGGAAGTCGAAGGCCACCATCAACCCTATAATAAATGGGTGAAGATCGGCCTCTCTATGCACGGCCTTGTCGAGAAATACTTGGAACAAAAAAGCGACGTGATGCTTTTATCGCTATGAAATATTACTGCACGCAATACAGTATAGCAAGAGACAATATGACAATCTATATGTGGCAATTAAATGTCTAAATAGCGTTTCTTCCATCCCCATCGAGCGATAAGTTTACGTTAACACCTCGTTACGTTAGTGTACGTGTCAAGCGAGTATAAGTGGAAACGTTTGTGTTAAGGAATCGTATAGCTCCGTACGTACGTTGTCGATTACGCGACAACTTCCATTAGGGACTTGTATGCGCTATATACGTATATATATATATATATGTATATATATATATATATGAAGAGGAGTTGTGCAACGTTTCCTTCTAATGCGATGGATCGGAAAAATAGTCTTTAGACCGACAGCCAGCTCATATCACACTTTTTTTATTCACTACCAGCCTCTGTGTACGTTACTATCTATTATCTCGTCATCTTCTGATAATGGGCGAGCAATCGGTCATCAACGCAAGCTATCTATTAAAATAAGAGTATCACATATGCAACTTACAATATCATCGTAAACTCTCACTTTCATTCACACGACACTTGCGCCTGTTCTGACGTCGTATTTTACGCACTGCGATGCGTCTATCTATGGGGTTCGACTGTGATACACTTTTATTGTAGCGTATGGCGATCTATGAGCAAACGAAGCACAACGTCGGCTAACTAGACTTCGGATGGTAGTGGTCTCAACAATGACTTGCTAACATTACGATGATATTGCTTGATTGGGTGTATTTATCACACTCGGTATACTCAGGTCCAGAATAGCTACGCTAAGCTCAGCAGCGCCATTACCTCTCCCTAAATCAATCTAAATGGCTTTTTTAACTTCGCAATCATACCGTGCTAACTGCGTCAAATCTGTCATTGTTTTGTGTCTAGTAAAACACATTCTATTTGGCTGGTATGGGGGAAAGTCATGGTCACCGCCTGCTTTTCCTTTCTTTGCGGATCGGCTAGATACATAGAATTGCTGCTAGTGTTATTATGTTTCTCTTGCTGTGTGTTTCTTTTTTTGTTGGACGGATGAGACGCGGCGAAAGTACAATTCATCGTTGGTAGCACTAAATGCCAACGTGCAATTGTCGTCCTTTTTACTGTTATCATCGGGTGGCTTATAAATAAGCCTGCCATCTATTGCCATCTCTGATGTGCATCTGTATCGACCTCGGAACTTCAGATACTGAGCCTAGAACAGATTCACATGTTAATCAATACGCTAGCATATCGACCGTTCCCAGAAATTTTACCCAACTGCTACATTAAAACTAGCAGAAACTCAACAAGGAGAGAGACGAGTGTCCGCGTGATCCGGTGGGGCAAAACATCTAAGAAAATGGCGCGAGCCTGTTATGACTGGGCGAAACATTCAACTGTCAGCTAAAAATTATAAAGGGCAACTTAACAACTGCTAACATAGTTTTTATTACTGTTAAAAACCAGTTTGTAGATGGCAAAATACAAGTCAACAATCTTTCTCTAGTAGCACTAGTGAAGCTAGGGTAACTATCAGCAGCGGCTTACATTTAATGTTACATACTGAATAAATGTGTACAGGATGGATAAACGTTGTGCTAGCTAAGATTATTTTTCATAACGATGACATTCATACTACATAAAAAGATAACTGCAGTAATTATTTGAAGATAGATAAGGCCGTCACCTTAATAAATTAACTACATAACTGCTGAATATCAGACGTGATTGAATGCAACTGTCGTTATCATAATATAATAAATATCAGATCCGTCCGTATATTAATTGAATATTTAGATAGATAGATATATAGATAGATAGATAGATAGATAGATAGATAGATAGATAGATAGGATATTACGTACTGATGATAGACGGCTGATAGAGGGACCAAATATATTTTAGGACGAGCAAACAAGCTGTAGTCCCACGAAAATCATATATATGATATATAATTATATGTACTTGTATATATGATGCACCGTAAGGCTATATAGAAATATTGTTTTTACCTGAACGGGGTGGATGCCTAGCAGTTTACATATGAATGTACTTTAGTCTGTTGTAACAAGTCGATAGCACTTATTGTTGCTACTGTTAGTACCATTGATGTTTTTTTAGATATGATACCCCATTTTTAAGCAGAGGGGAACAGCGTGTGCTCAATAGGCTAAATATTTAAGTGCTATTATGAAGTTCTTCTTTTGCCATATATAGCTAGACATAATACACGACATAGCTATTATACATTAGAAATATATTGTGATATGGTTGGGACACACTAATTCTAGGGTAAAACTTCTCTATGGAGCATTCTCTGCGAGCCCCGCAACAATTTCTGTTTCGTGTACTTCGTCCGTTTGTGCGTTTGTCTGTCTGACGTGTCTCTGTTTATGTATCCGATTTGTCTGCCCGATCAATTTCTTGGGTTATGCTTCCCTCTAAAGCAATATTTTTTCAATTTTTTTCACGCTACAGGAAAACTAAGTACGCTGAGTATACTTGAGCAGTTTCGAGTAATCAGATCAACTGAAAAAGAACTAAAGCAATTATTATACTTTGTTTCCAGCCGATTTTTTTAAAATATATTTTCCTTTTGATTTTAACTATCTTGTCTGAACACTGTACATTTTATGCTCTTTTTTTTTGTTTTTTTTTAACCAAATTTCCAATTATGCCGCCAACACATGCTTCGGTTACAAAATCACGAATTATCAAGAAGTACTATTTTGTTTTGAATCTGACCGCTCGTAAATTTTTACCCAGTCTCAGAGTTAAGAGATCGGCGTCTGTATGTTTCTGCTTTAATTGAAGTTGGTATGTTTAATGGCTTGTTATTTTAGTCAATATTATTCCGGTTGCATCAGGATCTGGAGCTGCTACGCCATGTCCACAGGCGGCGTAGCGAAATGTTTTTGCTGCCCTGTATGGTTGGGCCCTGGAAGAGGAGCAAAAGGCTTGTCAGCGCCTGGCACCAGCTGAGGGCTTCGCATTAAAAGGTCGCTCAGTGCGTTCAGTTGTGCTGTGTTTAATACGCAACGCGACCTGAAGGACGTGTACGCCTTCAAAGCGGTGTAGGGCCCTGAATGTGGCGGCTTACAGACTCGCGGAAGGGCAAGTACTCACCGCGTACAGACAAACGCTAGCGCTTCCATCAATTTCGAATGCGCATTGCGCAGCCCGGGACATGGCTTTTGAATACGTCGGTGACCAGGCGGCCAGGCCTGGTGCACATATTCAAAACTAATATATTCTTCGTTTTTAATTCGCATATCGTTTGCGTGTATGTCGATTGTTGAGAGAGGACTGCGGAGCGACGCCGGAGAACACTCCGGCGCCCGCAGGCAGTACAAGGTTGAATATCCAAGGTCGGCGCAGGCCTACCACCTGTGTGGCCTAGAATGGTAGTGTTGTCAAGAACAAGCTCTCGATGAGCGGTGGCGTAGGCACCAATTCCTCGTGGTTCAGGTAGAAAATCCTTTGCAAGCCCTGCTCGGAGATACTGCGCAAGTCAGGAAGTTTTGCCAACAGCCTCGAGAAAATGTGCGGGTTTTGTTTCGCCTGAGCGTTGTAGGTCAAGTGCTCCCGCAGGGAGCCTATCATGTTCATCTGGAGCTGTTCCACTTTCTCTGGTTCCTTCAAACCGGGCCGATCTGCAAACAAAATAGAAAAGAAAGCTGAACAGAGACAGCTAGTGTACAGCCACAGGGGGTGAATTAAGAAGAATTGTTCAAACGGAACATTTAGCCGACAAGTAAAAACCTCTTCGTTTGGACACGGGGATTCAGACATTGCTTACCGTTTCCAGTAACGACAATTGCCGCAAAGCAAGCCAAAGCGGGCACGTCGATATCCAGCTGTTCGAGGAAGTTAGCAAATTCCGTGATTGGAAGAAGCCAATTTCCTAGGTCGCGTTTAGCCTGCGAACGATGCAAGACGGTGCCGTTGCATAGTGTCACCTGTTCACAACGCTGTTCACCCTCTAGTCCGTTCCGTACCATGCGGAAGGCCACACGTAATGCAAAGAGCTCGAGAATAGACGAGGTGAACAGGAGCTCTCGATCCTCTTGAATGAGATCCGAGAATCCGGGGATCCGTTCAATAAAACGACGAATAGTTTCGATCGATGAAGTTAACAGATCGTAAAAGCGGCGAGCTTCTTCTGGTGTACGAGGAAAGTCCTCTTGGTTATTAATAACCTGATACTGCACCACACAAATGATTGAAACAGAGCGTGTTAGAGCTTAAGGTAGGTAAAACCCCAGTTAATAAATAACAGCAGTCAACCTCCGGATAAGGGTAACAAGTTACATTCGTTAGGTCAATTGAGCTAACCAATATATTACGAAAGGCGTGCAATATAATGATAATTCGTGCCAGATAAAGGAAGACCTTAATTTAATGCCTACCACACTGAAGTCCCGATTGCTCATGTCAGGAGAGGTATCAAGATGCGCCTGAAGCAGCTGGCTAATAAGACTGGCAGGTGATGAGGGTGACACTGACACTGCGCTGGGCCCCGCTGATGTTGGAGACATTGCGGGTAAACTCAGCTTGGGCTTGGAGGGAAGGCGTCCTCGGCGGCCTTTGAGGCTATCCGTACGGACGACTTCCTTAACCATCCCAACGGCCAGACACTTTTGGAACCTGCAAGACTGGCAGCGGTTCCTTCTTTTCTTGTCAACGGTGCATTTTTTGTCATTGAGACACACGTACTTATTGTTCTTTTGTACCGTGCGCTTGAAGAAGCCCTTACAGCCTTCGCAAGTGCGAACGCCGTAGTGCTGACAGGCCGCGCTGTCGCCACAGACCGCGCACAGCAACGACGGAGTCGGCTTCTTTTTCAGCTGTTGCGGATGAGGCTGTTGCTGTTGTTGGCCATGTTGACCCACAATGGGTCCTGAGGCCGACGATGCTGGTGATGGAGTCGAACCTCGACGGGATGATGTGGCGGTTTCGTGAAGAGGCGAACTCATCGAAACTGTCGAAGCGAAGGATGACCGGCGTGACCAGGTTGGACTAGGACTCGGCATCGGACTAGGGATGGCGTATGGCGGCGTCATTGGGGGTGGCGGGGTTGCATCTCCACTGAACGACTTAACGCTCGAACCAGAACTAAATGACGTATTGTCTGAGCTATAACCAGGCACGGAGTGACGAGGCTTGTTAAATCCCGATGAGGTTCCGGACGAACCAAAATCGTTTTGCAAACTGGAGCTTGATGTTGGCATATCTGGGCTAGTAGCAACAAACAGATCGGGATCTTCGAATTTAAACGAGAAGTCCGCCCCCTCAGGGCAATTGCTTCTGAACCCTGATGGAGAATAAGTCTCCTCAAAGCTCGGGAGCTGGATGTCCATGTGGGAGTTTGACTCTGAGCTCGGCATAATGAGTGGCTGACTAATACTAGTAACAGTAGCAGAAGGAGCATCACTACTAGTTCCTGCACCAGGATTCTGGCTAGTGTTCGAAGGCTCCTGTAATGAAGATTGCCACAGATAGCATAGATTAGTTATATTTTGCTCGATTAACCTACGTCAGGGCGTCACGTGCTTACAACGAGCATCATTCATAAACTTAACCTTAATTTTTCGCAGCATCTTTTTCACGATTCCTATTCTATTCCATATTTACTCGCCTAACTACGAACCTGGAACATTTCGAAGAATGTGCTCTCGTTCGTTAGAAATTCAAGGGCCGTTTGATTAATTTTTAGGTCCTCTTCGCTGACAAAGTTTGCCAGATCGGCCTCAACGTCGAGGTGATCACACACGAAGGGCTGCTGCGGCGGCTGCGAGAGCGAGCACTGCGGGACAAACGGCGAGTTATTCGCGTGGATCGACTTCTCTATAAGAAGCATGGTGCCCTTCGAGGGACGCGGAAATAACGTAGAGAGGCTATTTTGGCGACTGGAATGAACCGAGTTCGGATATAGAGCCACTCCGACCCCAAGCCCAACGCCAACATCAACTCCGGGCACCGCCGAGATTACCGACGACAAGAGTGCGTTCGTCTTGTACGCCGTCGGTTGGAGATCTGTGAGCAGGAGAAAGCCAGACGAAAAAAGAAAAAGTGTGAAAAAAATGATGAGCTTCCCAACGCGTCTCATGTAAGGTTCTTACATGCTATGGCTAGTGATTTTTATTGATACAAGTGTGCGTAGACCTATTACGGCTTGTATCTGTATTTTACAACTATGATAGAGCAACTGCTCACCTAAATGGCTACGCCTTGATATTAGATTCAGCGCACCTAGAGACCAAGCTTCTTATGCACTCGTTGGTTTCTTAGTTTAGTCATTACAGCTCCTTCTCCGTCTTAATTAACTGCCTAATAGTAATCCCTACATCGTGTCCTGGCTACGCAATGACAACCAGGGTATTTTATCGTAATTATTATACATTGCCATGTCAATGAGGACTGCAACTAATTCCTAACTCATTTTCCTCCATGGCATTTCTATTCCTTTCGATCTACTTTATGCACCCGTCCCAATTCACAGGCCCACACGGGTCAACTATTGGCGACGCCTTTTCGTTCTGTACAATAAGGCAATGAATTTGCTTCAGCACAGGTAGTGATTCTGCTGCCCTCTGTTCGTGATTCATCTTCAAACAAATAAACCTTTCAAAAGTTGTAGATATTTGCTTTGGCCCAGTTTCACTGCGAGCTGTTCTATCTGTCTACCGTCGTACATTATACGCCGACGTATGCGTGCGTACATAGGATTCTACAGTCTACAATGTGTCTTACGTTCACATGGCTGCTTATACTTTAATCTAGCTATGTTCTGATTGTTCGTATATTTACACTGATAACCACCGTTTCGTGGAATGGATGCGTCATCAGCCCCGTTCTTCTCGCATTTTCGTTCTAGTTTTCGTCGGTTCATCGAGTGAACTCGCTTGCAGACGTTGTTTCTTTCTCCGCCAAAGCGATTGCCAAACCGTACTCTCTCGAGATACTAATACATATTTCTTTGTTACTACTGGTTAACCACCCAGTCCAGGCATACCTATTCCGACCACGGTCAGTACACAGATCAGTTGGCCTGTTATCGCAATGAACGTTGCCGACCAAGCACCTAACGTCACTGTCATCCTTCAAGTGCCTAAAAGCGGTTTTGTTTTGTCTATCTGAGGTTTCGGCAGGCGACAAAGCAAACTAATCGTCCAACTTGTGTAAATTTATACAATGAAAATAATTAAATGTTCATTTGTGTGGAGTACAGCTAATATTGTTGCCTACACCCTAGTGTTCATAGTATTATAACCGCTTGCAAATATTATTCGACATTCGTCAGGTCCTGTCAGTGTTCTTAGCAGGCTGTAACGCGTCGACCGAAAAAAGAACCTTCTACGATGCTCATATGGCAATGGGAGGCTACACTCAGCTTCCGTCTTCTTTGAAGTTGTAGCTGTCCGTTTGCGGCCAGGAATAGCAAGGGCGAAAGTGAGACGTCTGTCGTCGCCGCCGTCATAACCACCATCGCTGTTATCGCCTGGACAACGGAGTAACAGGGGACGGGGGGAACAAAGAGGAGTGGACCCGACAGTGACGTCAAAACGTTTGTGACGTCAATGCCAACGTCATATGTATGTACAGTTGGGATAAAAAAGGAAACCAACGGCACGGGACAGGATGGGATGCCACGTAGTAACCGGCGCCCTTACCACCACGATCACAGGCGACTGCTCCCGCCGCTGATCAAAGTGTCCGCACCACCCCTCCAGCAGCACGTGTCCATCGCAAGCGGTTCTCTTCAGACACCTTCCACGGCGATACCATCATGTACCTATACATGCAGAGAGATGTTTCCGTACGACGCCACATACACGTTTGCACATATCGGCGAAGGTATGCACCCCGTGAGATGTATGTTTTCATTAGCTTAGATCGTTGTCGGGATGGCTTTGAAACTTGACCAATGACAGACACTCTGCGTTTAAGGAAAGATGTCTCTCAGAGAGACCATTACGTATTGACTGTTGCGAGTGTAAGTGAATAGGTTCAACTGTATTATACGTGCACAAAAAGTCGAAGCTAACGTAGTATGATGGTCTCAGGGTTTTTTTTTTAAGCGGACGTGCGTCTAGCGGCCCCTGGCCGCTCGCTCACATTTACCTTCTACTCCATTATTACACTGCTATGATGACAGTCATCAAGAACACAGAACCACGGCTTAATATGGTAAAGGTTTTTATTTATAGAGCTTTTATTATAGTTGTATAAAATGCTGGCTGTATGAGGTTTAGATAAGAGACCCACAGGAAGTGTGTATCTGTCGCAAGCACGCACAGCTGAAGATCGGCCAAGCACAGCTAACACCGCTGGCGTATAGTTGGTCAATGATTGTGGCCGTGCTTCCTGAGACCGACGAACGACAGAAAGTTTTAGGGAACAGCCAGGCAAAGGGATTGGGGCAAACCAGTGCAGACAGTAAGATCCGCCTGGGCACGGGGCGTGGCATGCGATGGGCCCCTTCTGTACTATTACGAGGGTGCTGCTCTGTGGAGCTCTATGGGGTTCAGTGGGGCCGTAGCGGAAGCCCTTAGGGGTCACGCTATCATAGCCCTCTAGCTTCACTAGTATGGACAGACTATAGCAGCACAACGCTTATACGCCGCTGCACGGCACCGTACGGCAATAGGAACATCGGCATGGTAATGTTCGTGCTAGTCTTTTCCGTCGTTGTGGTCCAAGGACGCATAAGGCCGACGCACATTCAAGGTCACAACGGACAAGAGACGGTGGCGAGGGCTCTAGGGAAAGGCGACTCAGACGTGCTGCTTGATGTGTTGCGCGAAACAAGGCCTTTTGCCTATTGACAAGCACATGCAGCAACGAGCATACTGGCCGTCGTCACTCTCTTTAGTTATCCTTCTGTCTGGTCACCTCACGAGGACGTTGTGTCTTAAAGCACTAGATAGATGAGCAAAGTTAGTTGTCAGGGTCGAAAAAGAGGGCGGGGTAAATAGAAGCCCAAATGCCCGAATGAGTCCTCAGATCTCTACTAACCGGCCTGGGTGGTGAGCAGCAACGACCAGACAGGCGTTCCTCGGACTTAGGCATTTACTGAAAAAAACTCTATAGAAGGTAAAGGTGGCTTTAGGGGGTGTCAAGAAATCACCTTTTGCACGAGACGGTTATAGTACCGTTGGCAACAGCTAAGAGTAGCTTCCTTGTCCTGCTCCGTTTTTTTCATGGTCGTCGAACGCAGTCCAAGGCACGAAACGCATGCATTGAGATCGATATTTATAAGGATATTTAACGGACTTCTTAGATACGTCTAGCTTTGTGGCTGGATTCGGAGCAAAACAAGCGGGTCTATATATACGTATTTTATTATGCGGCAACGAAATTGTCAAGAACAAAAACAAAAAAATACCATACACGATCTCAACCCCGACAACTAACACGGTGGTGATAGAGCGCGCAGATAACAAACCTGCATGTTAGAAGATACTCTGAAATTGGGATCGTGTTGGTAGACTAATTCGGTGCTCAAATGATCCACCTGCTGAAACGGCACATGTTAATAATAACCAATCAGTAAACGGCCAGTGTTACAACAAATCGTTTTCGTACGTTTCGTCGCTCGATCGACCGGTTGGTTAGTTTACGTCTGTACGCAGAGTCGATCCGCGGCACGCGGTTCAGCGAGGGTGCGCACAACAACATGCACTGCACGACTCGCTTATACATCTACCTAAGTCAGTTCGGCCCAAAGGAAGTCTACGGTACTTAGTCGGCAAGCACCTCCGCCAAACTTGCTTGATCATCCCTCGGCCTGTCGTTCGGCCGTTAGTTTGACAAGCAGAAAGCCAGACATGCAGGTACATAGGCGGGTTCGCAGCCATGTAGGCCACAGTCGTAGTCCTACGATGATCGGTTGATGTTGTCGTTATCTAGCTGGCTGGCCGTCCGGAAGCCAAACAACTAAAGCCGCTAAATTCCATCGAGCCAAGCGCAGGTTGGATACCGCCCTCCACTAGAATATATATATATATATATATATATATGAAAATCAAAATAGTGGCAAATGCAATATATTGCCAGCCTACAATCTTCTAGGCATCTCCTAACCTGTATAAAATTAAACGTCAAAAGAAGCGGGCCAGATCAAAGCTGAACGAACTGGTGGTTGCAAAGTTACAGGCGAACACCGGAATAGCTACTGCAAATGCAGCTGCGCCAGCTAAAAATTTATAGCCCCCAAAATAGCACACAGGGACTCATGACAAAATTGTGCAGACGTTGATGTAGAGGGCGCCATTCGTATGCGGTTGCATAAATTGAGGGAAGCCAAATGCCAGCCAATGAATATACGTATACATATAGGTGCATGGCCTACCGGTCAAATGGAGTGGGGGGGGGAGGGGGGGTTAAGAGATACACACACTGGACCCGGGGTTCTATGAGTGCTATCGGGACTTTCGAAGTATGCATTGATTTTGCCGGGGGCTGTTTGTAAGCCTGGTGGGTAGCCTTGTCAAGGTCGTAGGAACTTCCCTGAGATATCCAGCTAACTAGAGGCGTAGCTTATCAATTCATCGTAACATAAGAGGGAATATCTAAGTGCACGGAGCGTTGTACGACGGGTGAAACTGCACGAGCCAAAATTATGCACAACTGAATTAGGCGTTCAAACGATTCCCCTAGGGTATTTTTTAACCTAATTCGAGAACAATAAAGGTAGCAAGTGAAATATAGAGAACGAAGCATTTATCCATGAATGCCGTCCGCTGGGTTGAATTGTCGTTCACTGAAGTGCTATGTCCGTTCGGGGTCCAGTATCCACCGTGAACTCCACATGGCGCTCTCGTAGCATGGCACATCTTTATATCACGTAGACTATATTGAATTAAACACGTTATTACTATTTACGGCTAGGAGTGATGTCAAAATTCACTAAACAGGTACGCACTCAACAACAACAATTGCTTCAACAGGTGCGACTACCAATAGAACTTTGCCCGATTCGTCCGTTGAGCGTCCATCGATCGCCACGTGATGTTTACGTAGGTGACACTGTTAAGAGGATTTAACACCCTTGCAAATGCAGCAGGGAGAGGAACAATCATGTCGTCAGGCACTGATTTTGAGTCCAATCCTAATATTCATCCACAGTTCAATAAAATAAAGACTCCATTGCTGTTCCTGTCGCTGTATACGGTCAGGAAATTACTTGCAGGTCTGGAATCGCATATTTAGTGAACGGAGGATTCGTAAGGATCGTCTTTATATTTTACCTTTGACTTAACGAATGGTAGCAACAAAAGGAAAACGGTAGGTGATCACAACAACTATAGTAATACTCATACTTGCTGTTGCTGTTGTTGCTGCTGTTGTTGTTGTTGCCCGAGGCCGAAAAAAATATTGCGGATCACTTACACACGCTCGCACACACCATAAAAAAAATATCGGTTACCATCAGCTGAGTGACCCGGCTGTCGTTGGACTCAAACCGCGCACATCTGCTACACTGGACCCCGGTACTTCATGTTTGTTCATTATCGCCGATTGTGTCTGTATGTTCATGTGAACCCGTGTCTGTGTTAAGAGCACGCGCCGCTGTCGATTGCCACTGGCGAACGTTGAAAGCGGCTATGACTTATGTCAATGCCGACAGCTGATGGGGCAGGGGATCGGGGTTAGGGTAGTGATGCCGTTAACGATGTTCATCGAGCACACGTGGACTAGGTAAACGATACGGATTGTACTGTCCCGTACTGAATCAAACTGTCACACCGTAGATACGCCTTGGTCCGCTGATGTAACGCTCAATGCACAAAAAATATGGCGTTAGTAGAACGGTAGTGGCAGCTGATGCGGCAATTGTAATAGCGCTAGCAACAATGCGGTCGTAGCAGCTGCTATTGTTGTTGCTGCTGCTGCTTTTGACGTTGCCATGTCTGCTAAAGCCGGCTAATCACCGACGTGTCTACTAAAGCACAATATGTACGAATAGAAGTAGGTAAGACATCCTAATCCAGCAGTGTTACACTGAACGAAATAATATGAGAAGCAATAGCGGCACTCGGTGGAAGTGGCCTAGCGCACTACGTATACGTGTGTGAATGTGCATGTTACTCACGGTCTGTCCTCACTACCCGAACGATACCGACTCAAACAACTAATCCACTACAACGGTCCTTTGTAACCTCTCCGTTGTCGGTCTGCCTGACCACCACAACTCTTCTCTTTGGAGACTGGCTGAGCTTTGGCGCGCTCCGGCGACAGTCTCTCTCTTTTATAGCTGAGGAGGTTGGAGACGAAGAGCGGACTACGTTTGTGACGAACCCCGACAACGTGACGTAGACAGCTGTGACGTAGCCATGTGTGACGTCACTGGAGTTCGGACTCGCGCGCAACGTTTTCTTCGCTGTCGTCGTCGTTGTCGCGTCGTCGTCGTCGTCGTAGCAGCAGCCGCCGCCGCCGCCGCCGCCGCTGCAGTTTTTGCCGCTACCACACTGCCTAATGCTGCTGCTGCTGCTGCTGCTGCGTTAACCGATGCTATTGACCATGATTATGATGGTTCTGACGGCGATACGGATGATGATGACGACTACGATGATGATGATGATGATGATGATGATGATGCTTCTCATCCCGTTAGTAACGGCGGTAGTAGGAGCAGCATCAGCGCTGCGGGCAGCGGTTGCGGTGAGAGCGAAAGGAAGTGACGGAGTTTGTGTGGTTCTATGGCTGCCGCTGTAGGCTTAATGCGTTCGATAGAGTCGACAAAGTCAGGGCAAACGACTGGCGGAGGCCAGCAGGCGAAAGGTGTTCACGCTGTTGATGTGTTAGATCGTTTCAGGTAGTAGGCTCTGTTGAGTGTCGGTGTGCCTGTGTATGTAGATGTCTGTGTGAGAGAGTATCTGCGTGTGCGGGCAAAGTGGGTAAGTAGGCGATTGTGTCCATGACTGGCAGCGGTGTGTATGTTGCTGGAAAGGTAATGCAGTACCGTCGGACGAATGCTTCTGTGTTGGTATAATAAAAGCTGCCTGCTGGTGCGAGGTTGACGACGACAGCGGCGACGATACCCAACAACAACAACAACAGCAGCAGCAGCAGCAGCAGCAGCAAAACCGACATATTGAAGGACGCTGCGCGCGCATCGCCAAGGTCGTCGGCGGTGGTGGGTTATTGGAACCGGCAGCCAAGCTGCAAAGGCCGAAGCTACAGCATCGACCATTAGCGCATAGCTTGTGCAAGCACCGTTAGTTTCTGTCCTGCTGTCTGTGCTAGGACATCTGTTGATGTTGGTGTTCGGATGTTGGCCATAGTGCAGAACAGGCCTTCGCTGCCACTGTTCAGTGGGTCGATGTTGTACAGGAATGGCACCAGCAGCAGCAGCGACCGACGTTGGACAGAGCAGAGAACTCAAGAAGAAAGATATTTGTCGACTAGGCGCTGGCCGACTCGACGACCATCAAATATAATACATTCATGTCATTGTAGCCTAAGCAAAGGCGGCAGTAGCAGATGTATACAATAGTCAATCTAGCCACTACAACGTAAATGAAGAACAGAATCAGTCGTTGGTGCCTCAGTCCTTTTCACTAAGTCATCCGTTATTATTATTATTATTATCGTTACGTCTCTCAGCGTTGACGGTGGAGGGCACTGTGGACGTTCCGGCATCCTGCCTTGAACGTCCCGCAGGATCAGGCCACAGTAACAGAAGAACGAAACCAAACTGAAGAGCCGCGACGAAGCTGCGGGCCTCCGAAACATCAATTCTAAAAAAACAACATTTATTGCCTGCAGATTTGCACTAAGAAAAACAACAATGACGACAAGAGACACGTGTGCTCGGTGGAATATGCGTATCTATATTATACGGAAGTGATAAAGCAGATGTGGGAGTAAATATCAAGATATGAACGTATGTTAAGGCCACAAATATGAAGGCAAAGTATGAAGAAGGAAAAAAAATGTATGAAATACTGACGGTCCACGAAACCGCATACGCATTAGAGTAATAAAGAACAAAGGGAGCTACTGAACTGAAGGAACTCCCGAAGTTCGACTATACCACGCTATAATTAGCCAACCTCACGCCGCCTATCCCTGGAGCCTTAGATAGCAGCGCAATAGTCGTTCAGATGAAAACGATACTAAATTTCCTTATATTTAGTCCCCCGTATGCTCCTTGTACGTGGGTGTGTGTGTGTGTGTGTGTCACATTATCGACAATTACCGCCCAGGCCTGCAGCGGAACGTTTTTTCCATTGCGTTCATAGAGCTCGTATAAATGTGCATTTATACGTAGAGGCTTTTTTATTTATTGAATTGTTTTTCGTCTTTCTTATTCGCTATGTCTGTCCAGCTGCTGGCTGCAGTACAACACCCTGTAACGAGGAGCGTTAGCGTGCGCGTCTCGCAAGTGACGTAACACGCTACGCTGGTACGTTGCTGGTAACGATTCACTTCTCTCTCGAAGTATGCACAACGAAGGATTCAGGGAATTTATATGTTTATAGTTTACCAGTGTGGAAATAGTATTATGTTCGTTGGTATACAAACATTTTAATAAAAACTATACCAATTAGCTATTGTATCAGCATTTTTACCTATGCACAAACTAAACAAATGCGCCAATGGTCGTTACATAGCGGTGATCAATATAAGACGCATCTGTGGACCTGCCATCTGTAGTATGTTTGGATTTTCCACAAACAAAGGAATTGTAACTTGCCCTGACGGACGGAAGCACTGATCCTATTTTTATCAGCTCATTAACCTTACTGACTGACTGATTATTATCATGTACTGCTTAATGGAAGTATGGTAGGAAATTAATAATACATAATATAAGCAGACATTATCATAAGTTGGGACGATTATGTTTCGAGAAAAATGCTGACTGATCCATACATATATAAAGTCCGAGCGTGGAAAATATGCTAAATTTCTAAAAAAGACTTTTGAAACAAGCAAAATTCCTTCTTACGGTTATGAGCAAAGGAGATATAACAGCAGAAGCCTAACGTGAAGAACTTAAAAGTCGGCACACACCGCAGCTGAGAATCGAAGTTCTCCACTCTAGCTTAAAAACGTAATATTCAGCCTAAAATACAATTCATTTTAGCAATATGAAGTTAATGTAAGATCGTACCTGAAAAGTTAGGTTATGGTAGGCCGTGTAAGCTTCAACTAAACTCTTGAAAGGATCGCTGGTCGCAATAGGAATCGAAACAAACAAATGACCGATTGGGCGCTATATCAACGTATTTTTGCTACAAGTCACTACTCCGTCAAGAATAAAGAAAACAGATAGATAAAACTATTTACTGAAAACTCTATGGGTACGCTCAGCTCTAAGTAACAACTCCGAATCAGGCCGCCTCACTCACTCACTCACTGCGAAGTACAAACAGTTTGGACATAATATTTCTAGCAGATACCGTCATCTCATTGGCCTAATGTATATGCCTTTCGTACTCAGAACCTCAAAAGGCCCCAGACACTCGCGCACGAATTAGAACAATTATTATTATTGCTAAGTTGAGGCATTTAAAAAAAATCACTATCCGTAAAACACCGTCTAGTTTACGTGAGAGACACAAGAAAGATTTTGCCACTCAATGTCTACCGAAATAGCCGTCTGATATTATTACGTATGTAACCCATATCCCGCAGCGGAGATATCCTCTCTGTCTATGAATACCGTTGTATTCATTTCCGGACGACGGTCATATTGGCACATAGAAAGCTCTGAAGGCTGAGTCATCATGCATTAGATCGCAAGTAAAACGGATGGTCATACAGAAGCGCTAGCTAACTAAGAGGCCGAGACGTCAACGTACCACGCCGTCGCCCCGTGTTGTGTAAACAAATCTATTTCTCATTTCGACTTTCAGTGAACCAACTAATATTTGACAGTAACATAATATAGTTATCTTGACCACACCGAGGCAGGGGCGAGCGGTTGGCGATGAGAAGAAAAATAAAGAAGGATCACGTTTTTTATTTCCGCGTATACGTGAAGCACATCCATCTGTGTATGTGCAAGCATAACTAGAACAGATGGGGCTGACTCTAGTGAAAATGCACACATTGGGCAAAGCGTCGCTTGCGCCTAATGGAATCTTTGATCGAGTGCTGGCCTCAGCCATTGACAAAGGAAACTCAACATGGCTCACATCCCGTATCTTTGGCCCATTTAGCTTTTGCATGTGGTAACCTTTATGTAGGTCTTGAGCTTCCTGAACGGCAAGGTCCAACTAATAATAATAGCAATATGGTTCTAGTTAAACGATCCCTGTAGCTAAAGCAGCGGACCTTAACACAAGTATGTACAAGCATTTATCTCTGCGAAGACGGTACAGCCTATACAGACACGTGTGGCATATGGCCTAAGATTACATAGTATTCGCGTGTCGTATTAAGCGGATAATATCTTATCAGAGTTTTGGCGGAAATATCATAATCTATAATAATAATGGAGAACAACGCTACAGGGACTGCTTGCAGTAGTTGTCGGACGGAAAATCCTATTGCATAATAATTGGGTGATGGCATTTTTTTTCGTTCGATCAAAGCGGACGCTCAATTGGTCATTCGCCGTTTCTCTTCAACCATATTGTAGGGTGTCAGGGGACTTTTGTGAAAAGCGGTCAACGAATAGGCCATCGGAATAGGTTACTAGGCAACCGGAGCTATCGTAATATCGTACGAGTTTTGGGTTCTTTGTTTGTTCTCTGAGGATATGAGTATACTTGCGTGCATCGCGATGATGGAACTTAGCAAAAACGGCTCTGTTTTTGACTAACTTCCACCAAATAACCACTCTAACAGGAACAACAACGGCAGTCTGCGGCACACAACCAGACGCCCACGTATCCAAAGGAGCCGGCGAACAGTTTCGGATGGCTGAGTTCGGCATCGGACCGGACAGAGAGCGTTCGACGCCAATGAGTGACAGTGAGAATGAGCTGGTACAATAGCTAAGAGCGAAACCAGCAAATACACAGCAAAAACACATCGTTTCGAATAAAAAACAAAACTGCTACGCGACATTTATGGTGGTGCCGGGACGATAAAATAAAGAAGACGGCTGTTCTACCGGAAGTAACGGAAACCACAAAACGATAAGGCTCAGTACCGTCGCAGGCGAGCACAATTCGCACTAGGTCCACTGCCATAGCGCGACGAGACGCGAAGAACTTTCGCGCGCTGGTAATAGCAACACTTAGGCAGCGTTTGTAATAGTAGTACCGGGTTGCGCCTAGTGGGGCCGCGTATGGCCAAAGTAGCAGCGGTGGCGATGGCCGACAAACAAAAGCCGCTAGCACATTAATTCGGTTTATAGATACATATATACGTAGATTGCTGGCAACTGTGCTTGTCATAGCTAGTTGTTTTGAACCTGTTGCTATGGAACTGTCACAATAATAGGCTAAAGCGAGGTAGAGTTAATGTGTAATTGATATCTGAACCTCAAGAGCATGACATCAGACAACCTTAGTAATCTTTGATAAACGTTTCACACAATATCGCTTGCTACGCAAACTTAAATACTGGAACTATTATGGGATTACATAAGAATGGTACCTTGCAGAGGATGCTGAGACGGTTTGATGCTTCCGATAGGTCGGACTATCGTTCTTAAGTACGGTGAGGGGATATATCAATGGCTTGATCAGTAGGCCACGCTGAGAGATACGAACATGGCTTGTCCCTTGCATTCGGTCAGACATTTGTTAGAAGGTCTAAACTGGCACTTAAATATTTAAAAGGGCAAATCTGCCACCGACAAGAGGCGACCTCGTCCTTAGCTTACTTTTACCCACTAGGAAACAAACAACCGCTAAATGGAAAAGGTGTCTATGCTACTTTCCTTGATTCATTCCCAGTACGTTTGCAGCATTTAGGCTCCAATAATATTATTGCCAAACCGGTAAGTAACACGCAGTTTGTTAAATGGAGAGGATCTCCCGTGGCGAAATTGCTTACCGTGTGGAGCTATTTTTATATCTCGCTAGATCCAACTAATCGCACCCACAAGGTAATTAATGAGATTTTCCTTCTTCTGTAATGTTCAACTTCGCCTGTAAACAAAAGGAGATAACACTGTTCGTCGGGTGCTTTGTTCTAACACTGACTCATTCATCAAATATCCGAGTCTTTGACCAATGTAATGCTGTTTCAACCTTCACCAACAGCACGGGGACGTTTGTACATGGCTGGCATTGCATTCAAGTTTCGCGAACCAGAATAATAGATCAATGTCTTAAGTTTCCCTGTCGAATTTCTAGCTTCGTCTCAACGATCTTCCTCGGCTTACGCGTCAAATAGAAAGCACAGATCGTTCCCCACACGAGCTAAACAGAAGAAGAAGAAGAAAAAAAAAAGCCAGCTTTTGATAGACCTGTGCCACCATAAACCCAATAGTTGAGAACATACTGCAGAAGCGGGTGCGAGCCAGATTTCTAGCTGGGTCGGTAGACCATACGCACTAACTATCCATAGTTTACTGCATTGCCTTAACCTTTTTCTTGAAAGCAAATCCAGCACATATATATAATGGTATGGATAGTATTTTTCTAACGACTTCACTAGTAGAAGCCCGGGTTCCAGAGAAACATCGATTTTAACTCAATAGAAAGCTAATTGCAAATATGATTCATCACGAAGCGCAGCAGGGGTTTATATTTTAAGCCGGTAAAATGATAGCGTGACATTTGCCGAATCGAGAGGAAAAACATTGGTTAAATGATCGTCATCGCCAATGAGGAACACAAATGATTAATTGTGTTCGCGCATTAGATCTAATTTTAAGCGCCACTTAATCAGTCACCTCAAATACATACGATGTCTCTCGAAAAGTTCTCGCCCGATGATTGTACAAACGTATCCATATGGGTCAAGGTATTATCCATATACTCAGATATCTGCAATCATCTCTGAGCAGCTCAACTAAAAGCATCGTTTACCACTAGCCTGATAGCATTGCTATATTGGATTGATTATAGCTTGCTACATTTCTCAACGTTGTAACTACCATTCGTTGCGTTCTCGACGGCCGGTGTTCGTATCATGACGCTGCAAACGATACCACTAGAACGACGGATGCGGGACAACGATGTTGAGTTATTGCATTCGCGTATCTTCTTGCGGCTCTCGCAGGCAGGCGGGCAAGCAGGCAGGCAGGCAGGCAGGCCGGCCGGCCGGCCGGCCGACAGAGGCTTAAATTTCAACACAGAGGGCCGCCCACGTCCAATACCTCAGAGCACGCGCGCAACCTTACAAGCGCATTCTCTATAATTTTCTCCAGTCTCAAGCTATTACCGTTACAGCTCCGTCCACTACGACTAGAAGCACTTATCAAATGATAGTACCGTGTAGGTATGTAGGCGCCAATCTGACTTTGTATGTGTGTGTACGTGCGTAAGAGAACATGAGACAGTTTGTACGTTTGGGTGTATGTGCGTGTGTGCGCATTAAACACCATTACTTTGATTAAAAATATTTATAGCAACTCTACTGTTGAGTTAATTTAGTCCGGAGATTCCTCTGCAAGAGCAACACTGCCATTGCGACATTTATTTTTTGATGTCTATGTTTTAATATTACGATAGCCGACCGGCTATCCAGTAACTAAACTGGACAACTGTATTAGTATCGATAGTTATGATGACGGTGATGACAGTAGATGCTGCTGGTCAATATCGTTCAATAATGCTAATAAGCTTAAGGGCCATACTACCGATCAGATAAGACGCTGTGGGCCTGTTGTTGTCCAATGTCGTGTGCCGGCCCAAAACCTAAAAGACCAACCGCATGAGATGAAGCTGGACAGGGCCGGCGCAAATACACACACAGACACGCACGCATACATAGGCTGAGAGAAAAACAGATACCACGGTAGCCAACGGAACACACATAAGGGGTTGGTGGTACGGGCGGATATTTTTTTAGTCGACAATTGCCTCATCGTTCTGCCGCTGACACTGCGCTTGTTGTTGCCTCCTCGGCAAGGTCGCTTGCTATCTCTGTGAGACACTCCCCTAGTCTCAGGCACAAACTCTGGCAAGGGGCAACGCAACAACACAGGCAGCAGCGGCAGGCTCAAAACAACTGCTTGTCAACATGCCTAGGAAACCGATAGGCTTGCGCCAGGCAATGCAGTAACGATTGATAACAGTTATTACCGTGTTAACCAAGAGTAAAATAACCGTTTCACAGTTTAAATGTAAGTCCTGGTGAGCAAGCGGTGCGAGCAGAAAGATTTTCAGCCGAACCTTTGATCAGTAGTTAAATGAGTTACTCTGTCGGGTATTATTCAGTATAGCTCTACGTGGATGCCTACTGACGTTTCTGAGAAAACAGTAACAACACTCTTAACGTAGATGAAGATTGTATGGACAAACGCATAAACCTACATATATTGCGCGCCAGCTGATGCTGTACGGCTAACTGAAGACGCCAGCATATAGTGAGAGTTATATCTTATGTGATATAGCGGAAAAAGTAATAATCCATTCAGTATAGCCTGTTCGACGAAATGTGGCTTATACCTTTGCGAGAACTGAAGCTTTCTTGGACTGATCCTGCATATTCTGGCCCTTGTGTGTCGTGTTTCACGCTGTAGCAAACTCTAATTGATTATCGAAGAGTTTATCCTGGTTCTATTACAATTTTGATCTTCATCAACTGAATTTTCGCTAGATAATAAACGGCTTTAGGCCTATGTATATTTTTCGTTTCATCGTTGATTCGTTCCTGTTCTCGAGACTACGCCGGTCTTGAACGGCATCGCTATCCACTCGGAAGAGTAAAGACGCGCTATCGGCCGCTGTCCATTCGCGGTTGCGAGAATTCATTGTTAACAGCTGAGCATCAGTGTATGGTGAATTGTAGTACGCGATACATAGCGTTTTCAGCGTACTTCCATTCGGTTATACGTCTCCCTGAGTAGTCGATTCAACAGCAGGGGCTATGGCGCCCTTGACGATGGTCACGGTCAATAACATAACATAATAATTGCCGATTATTATAGGCGAACGACGACCATATAGAACTAAAGTACACTGCTGTTACCCGCTGCCGTAGTACTAGCGCTTTGCTTTCGTACCACAGCGTATTTTTATCGCATGGTACAGTGAAAGGTTTGTTTCCAGCTGGGGTAAAAAAAACAACTACCATAATTACACTAATTAGCAAAATGCACGAAGTCGGATTCCTTGCGTACGGTCTGCAGAGCTCGTCAATTCCGATTATATTTGTTGTGTTGGCCTGTGTGAGTATGCGTATATGTAAGTTATGCTGTTAGTTTGTCTATAGGGCGCAAATGTGGCCGTTCGACCAGGCAAACTGAAGTTGAGATCCTCAAGTGTTTTAGCTAGTTTCAGATCCGCAACTTTCATACAATCATTTTACTAGCAAATCGCTTCGAACAGATCACAAAGAGACGAGAAAAGTGTAGTGAAAGCGAGAGACGCAGAGATAGAGCCACGGCACTTCCGGCTGCTGCGGCGCCTTGCCAACATCCGCTTGGGTCCTGGGGTTAAAGGCAACGAATATTTTAGGAATAAGGGTGGACTGTGCGGCGTCCGACAGACCCTCGCCTGCAAAACGGCAGAGTTACATTGGGACTAATGATAGGGTTTGCGCCCTTCTTAACCAGTCCCCGCCTAGGCCGCATCGTTATAACCGAAGCTTTTGCGAACGTTAGCCATTTTTCTTCCTGCAATGATCAGCGATCGCGTCCCGCGTTGAGCAGACGTACCTTTCTCCGTAGTTGTAACAGTGCCAGCGGCGGTGGCTTTGGCAGCGCTTGAACGTAGCGAAATACTTTCGCCGTCACCCGTCGTCGCTGCTGCAGCTGCTAGTCGCCTACGTGACGCGTCGTTGCCTCCAGCAGAGCGAAGACCATGGCAACAACAAAGAAGAACTACTTGTCAAAAGGAAGAAAGCTCTCAATCAATGCAAAACACCTTCGCCATGTGTCACACAGCCAACTGGCTAGATGGCCGGCGGGAGCTACAAGAGGCTTTTGTCCCTCGTTCGATAGGACATACTCTTGTCGCGTCAGCTGCTCGAGACGCTGTCAAACAACATTGCCAAACTGTAAGTTATACAACTGTGATGAACGAATATAAATGCATTTATACATACAACACACTATTCAGGTAGATAATATGAAAGTTACATTTGATATGAATGGCGCTAATATAGTGAAACCATTAATTCTACAGCCTGGAAGCAAAGTGTACATTAACAGAAAAACTTCATGTCACACACACTCATACAATTTCATCGCAGTTAACAGTGACAAAGTGCATCCACCAGTAAATGAATCTCTAGGGGCGTCATAGATCGATCGCCTAACTGCGAACGAACTTCTTCAGCATTAGGTCCAATATCCACTACAGTTAGACTAAAAACAACCAGTTTCTGATAATCGAAGTTACAATACGGTGTACAATAAATTTATTATCAAGGATATAGCGTATCACAAATTATCTACCTTCCTTTCGAAAATCGTATGCCAAAACCAGCTTCGATTTCTGTTGGAATTGGGTCAGCTTCGAATAATAACAGCAATAGGGTCCACTCTTTAGTACTTCTATAGCACTCTTTAAAAAACCTAGATTTGTGGAATGGACACATTGAAATAATGTGAATTTAAAGAAATATTATCGTAACAAGCGGCTGGTTCTAACGATAATAGGTACGATAACATTTCTCTACATCAATATATTGACGGTGTTGACCCGTCTGACAGGTAAGATTCTGTTTTGCATCTTCCAGCTCACACAGACATCGATTCGTTCTGATTTGCTGACGTTCGTGGCGGCCCATATTTCCGTAACGTTAAGTGTCTTACAAGTCTACCTTCTCTAACTAACCATTACTTAAGCTCTTCTTACGAGCTAGCGCATCTAGGTGTAGTTGTAGCCATTGACGCCTTTATACGGCGTCTGCGTGGCAGGGGCTAACTGCTCCATGTCGCCTTCCTTACCCTTTTCCCCCCATGACTCAGCGGGACTCTTGTATCAGTCGATCGTGGTCGTGGTGGGAATAGTAATCGTGGTAATACAAAGGTGTCTAGAAAAAGTAGACCGTTGTTTCTCCATTTGCTAAAGTTCACCAGATTCTTCGAATCGATGTTACTGTTGCAACAGCACGAGAAAGATAGATTTCTAATACGTGCACACCGCTATTCTTGGGAGCTGTTCCACCTGGATCCCGATTTAGGTTTGTTTGGGCGTTCTGTTTATTGTTGCCCGTGTGAAGGGCGGCAACGGCAACTGCGTACTGGCTGTGTGTGCCCATATCCGGACTCTGACAGACCGCCCGCAGACCTTATGAAACCGTTGCGGTAACGCGCAAGACTTCCTGCCCAGACAGCGCAACCGCTGCGGCGCTTGCCGCGCGCTCGTCCGGCTGCACCTTGCCTGGAAATTCGTGCTGCTGCTGTTGCTGCTTCCTTTTTTGCCGTCCAGCACCGTCACCATCGCAGCAGTGGCACTGACGCGCAACCCGAAATGTGACGTCACAAAAACGTCACCGTCTCGCTCCAGCCTTTCCGGGCAGCCCTTCGTTCCTCAGAAGTAACCAAAGTAGGCAGCGCCACTTAGCTGTTTGTCTACATTGCGTAGTCGATCCCTATATGATGTATGAGTAGCCGTGTTATATGCATAATATTTCTATATACGTAATACCGACAAATGTGCCGTGTGCGGAGTTGGGCGTCAGTGTCTGCAGGCGAAGCTCGTGCGATCCGATCTTCAGAATTGAGCCAAATTTTCGAGAGAAAAAATTTATGACGTTTTTTATGAGGATTTAAGAGGATAGAGGCTGCGCTGTAGTGTGTGTAGAACGACAATGAAGACGGGAATTGAAAAGATGGGGAGTCGATGCCATGCGCATATACATCCTGTTGACAGAACGACGATCCTGTATGGCCGCTGCTGTCGTCCTTAACAAAATACTTTTTTCCAATCGCAAAGCTCTAGAAGTTAGTTTCAAAATAGATGATGTGACAATCTGATCGCAGGGCTGGGAGATACACACCTACAGGCTCGCAGGCGAACGGCATAATCTAAATCAAGAGCTCTTTTGTTTGCTGTTATATCTATGACTAATATCTGATCAGCCTTTGCCCCCAGGTAGTCGACACACGATAATTCATAAGAGAAGCACGCATTCCGACGCACCAATAGTGAACTATTTCCGGCTGTAAGCTTAGAGTCAGCGAAAAAGAAGGAAGGCAAGGCAGCTACATATGAATAGGGCACGTTTTTGGCCAAAGCAGTTGAACAGAATCGACGTATCAGTCAGGCCGAGCAGGACATCTAACCAATTAACCGGCTGGAGAACCACTGCCAGCGAACTCAACTTAGCTAGTTGCCAGTAAAAGTAGTTGTACTATGAACGTCGAATGATGCCATCAACGACACATTTTTACGCGGGCTTCGCTATACCGCTAGTGGGGACAAGGGCTACAAACAGGGACGACACTTTGACGGTGGACACCGCCCTTTGATGACAGATGACGCCATAGCCTTGCATCGATCTGCCAGCAGCAACTTCGGCAGAAATCACTCAAGCGGATCCCGATTTCATTTGAGCTGGAGTGCTTGTGCCAGTTATTACAACGATCGCGCCCGAACAAGCAGTAGTCGTTGTGATGCTACTGCTGCTAATTGTTGGCTTGGTTATTCATAGTAATTCATAAGCAGGCTGATTTGTTGTTGTTGAGAGTGTATGTAACCGTCTCCTGTCCTAACCGATCGCCAGCAGTCGGAGCCCTAAGTGTTCGCAACCTGCTTGCGAAAGGTTTACGTGGATAGTAGCTCCGCCGGCGAAGCGAGCCGACAATCATGGCCTGAGGGCAATCAGGCTCCTGACTGAGCAAAGCAAAAATATGGCTGACGGCAAGAGGAATTCGGCACCATGAGGCAAGGACACCGGGAAAAGGCACTCCACTAGTAGCAGTCGACATCGTAGTAGGCGTAAAGGCGGTAATGGTTGCGTCAATAACAGCGTGTTACAATGGCGTAAGCAAGGGTTCTCGGTGGGCGCGTATATATTCACGTACCATCCGGTAGGGTTACCGCATATTATATATATATCGATTTCGTTGTTCAAAGATGTTGCATCTAGTGGCATAGGTTGGCCGACGGCATTAGCGGCAGTGGTCGTCAACGTAGCGGAACTGAATGTGTCGCCAATAATAGCTGAGTATGACTACGCATGTGTCTGCGCATGAGATATGTATGGATACGACCTAACGAGGTGTATGATGACATCAAATACTAGTGAAATCAACGAAGGCGTGGACGGTAGCGTATGCAACACCTCCTTACATAATGGGGTATCGAAATAAAGTCAACAAAGTTCAAAAAAATCGTGTACGTTCTAATTTTATATAACTGAGCTATGCACCATCTTACTAACTAAGTATGCGCCATCTTGATCGATGACATTCAGCCATTTTTGTTCTGTGCTTACTGAGCAAAGCAGTTCCCAAATGACTTTTGCGTCTCTTATTGAAACTAATGGTCTGATTAAAATAGTAAGATGCTAGCTATACGATGGATACATTAAAACTTCCCATCCAAGTTATTTTTGTCTGCTAGCTTAAGCTCGTAACTTAAGGAAGGGGACAGCGTTTTTGTTCGCGAGTTGCGGCAGATTTTTCCATTGGCTTAACTTACTGTAACTTTGTTAGTTGTTGAAATTCGAATCAATCGTTTTGGCAAGCGGAAGCAACTCGTAACGCATGATTCTTTTCCAATCTCACCAAACATCGCTGGCCTTCTCTAGCATCAGTCTTGGCTTTACCACAGATTCAAAGACTTTCTTTTATTATCCGTAATCAAGCGCTTTAGAAATAGCTCGATTTCGTTGCGTCCTTGTGGTCCTGGTGGTCAAACTTTTTAAAGCTCTTTTGTGGTACATACTCAGTTCGTTGATGATATCATGGCTACTCACGTGTCGGCCCTGCTCAGCTTTTTTCTGTAATCTGTCGACCATTACGAAGAGCGTCTTCCACATCGAAACTTCCAGGATGAAGGCGAGAAGAGCTTTGTGCTTTGTGCGTTTTTTTCCTACAATACGCCTTCACGATAAACAGAGCCATTTTTTCTTGTTGGGCCTGGCCACCATATGCCCATTTACCGTAACGAAATTGTAAACTATAGTAAATCTTCGCGCAAGTTTCGCTCATTTTTGAGTGAAGTGTTATGTTTTGAGCTTGAATAATAAAGGCATTCTAACGATTGTAAAATCTCAACTTCCTAGGATACGTAACTTGAAGTCATTTAGGGATCGACCATCTGTCATTATCAATCGAACAATGATTCCATATATGTATATATATATATATATATATATAGCTACTGTTGTTGCTCATGCTCGTCAGGCACCGTCCGGTTTCTGCTGATACACTGTTATAGAGATGGCATAACTCTGAATATTATCGTAGACTAGTCGACAAAGACAATGCGCAAGTAAATATAGCAAATGCACAAACAGCTTACTAAACAGAGGTGTAACAATACGAGACACGTACGAATAATAGCCTAAGTTAAAATTTCACGATCTTGCAGCTTGAGGAAGGATTTTATCGGGCCAAATGTTAACATTGTACTATACTGTATTTGACCCATTTGAAAGCAACAGATTCGATCAGCTCATTAAATCAGCGTCACAACAATGCTTATGCACAATATTTGACCCTATTTCGAAAAACGCCCATATCTACTATGCTACACGTTTTATTTTACTGCTATAGCTACTTCGGATGAAATCATATACATTGACAGCTGGCCAGCCAACAATCGACCACTTACAATCATTATCAACGGCCTGCTATCTCTCAGCGTGTGTACGACAGAAAAACTGCCTCCAGGGGGCTGTTTGCGTTCAGCGAGACCATCAATGATATAAATAGTTTATATCGGAAGTAACAACGAAACTAACGAGCCATCGCCGCCATGTCGGGAAAAATAACAGTACGAAGTGTGTAAGCTATCTTTATCTTGGACTCTGTTCAAACTGTTGATCAAGTATCATTATATCAAGTATAGCTCTGTCTTGACCTGAGCACAGTTATATAACCTAGTTACTCATACGTGTCTAAGAAACACAGATTTTACCCTTCTGAAACGATGCTGTAGTACGGGGTTCTGGTTAAATTGATAAGACTGAAACGGGGATTGATAAATAAGGTGGCATAAGGGCCAATTACTGCGCATGCGTAGAGAAATTGATCCTTTAGTTTAATGCTCAATAAATATGTATCTTACATCATAATAATGTAGCTCTGGGGCTAAACACACAGCTCTCCTTGGATTGGGCATGCATCACTGACCCGACTGGCGTTGAAACGCTGAAGGGAACCTTCGTCGATTTAATACAGCTTGTGCCACTGTTACGTGCAAACTGCTCAAGCGAACCCGCGAAATCATTCCTCCGCCTTCCCCTCGGGCACGCGTCAGCGTTTCCATTGTATACTATATAAACATTTACGCAGTCTTCATTTGCACCGTCTGATCGGTAGAGGAAAATCGCAGCTTATGTAGTAACTATTGACAAATATTGCTCCGTGTGGTTCTTCAAAGCCATCAGCACGATCAGTAACTGCTCTCTCGTCCCTCAGGCCTTCACACTTAGGCAAATCAGACATGAGCTTTGTGAGGTTCTCGGACTTCCTACTCGCCGTGGCCCTGACTTTACTCTCGATTCTGTCAGCCACCAACAGCCACGTGCTTACAGCTCGACCGTACGTGGCGCCAGCGCCTGTATACGGAGCGGTGCCAGCAGTACAGCCTGCGACTTATGGTGGACCCACTTTACCTGTTTTGCCGTACGCATATACTGCACTTTACCATAACATGTATCCGTATGCGCGCAATCTACCCATTCCTCTTTACACACGTTAGTTGAACGGCAAACAGCGGCCACAGACGACCGGACAGAAAGCAGATTTTCAGCAACAAAGAAATGCACCTGCAGGATATCAGCAATGCTCGAACTTAATTCCATATGTTACCTAGCTAACTTGCACAAAGCGGGGCGCGAGATTTCAGTTTGTCTGTGTACTTATATCTGTATAAGCATACCGGTCTTAACGCAAACACATAGGGATCAATAGGACCTGTGCATGAATAAATACATGTTCATAAAGAAGATTACGTGTAAAGAATCAATAAAACTATCTTTCATTTTTATGTTGATTATTACTTGCTGGCAGTAGCTCTTGTCTCCTTGAAATAGCTTCGTAGAACTTATATCGCGGGTGTTGACAAGTAGGGAGACTTCTATATGATAGTTCCATAGGTTGTGAATGAAGACGCCTTTAGTTTTTAACTCTCTCAAACAAGATGTCGCATAAAATAGGAGCATTATTAGCTTGGGCCAGTAGATATTACAGTATAAAGTCTGGCTACAGATCGACCAATGACGGTCAACAGTGTAGTCAGTACCAGCGGTTATATGTATATACAGCATTAAATTTCCTCGCATCGGGCGATAGAAACTAATGAACCTATATATATCAATCGGGTCTCCCACCTACACAGCAGCAGGATTAGCTGACGTTGTATATCTGTACTGCATATTTAGTAATTGTAAGCGTACGACGAAAGTTGCCCGCCGGGCAACGTGCAGTCTGTTTCTTGACGGTAGCGTCGTTGCTCAACCGCTATACATAAGTCGGTAGTCAGACTTGTTCCTCTATCTGCGTGCAGTGTTCGTTTACAACCACGACCAAATCGGCGTCTTTGACAATGTCTCAGGATTCTCGTTGAGTTCACATGTGAAAAGCTCGCAACGCTGTTTTTGTCCATTGTACAACATGACTATGGTTCGGTTTCTTTTTTTTTAGGACACGTTTGTACAGAAGTGGCTTCGGCAGGATCGCGCGTCGCTGTTACTGATGTCATTGCTGCAGTTTGTAAGGACAGAACCTTCGGTACTTTTACCGAACCTTAACCTTAGCTACCATATGCCGTTGCCAACTAAATGCATGAAACGTTCCAAGGAAAGCTAAATAGGCTAGCGCTTTCAGACAAGTAGCAGATGCAAACTCTAGATTAAAAAAGAAAAAAAATCAACATTTTTTTTCTTTTATATCTAAAATGCAAATTGGGTTGATAGTGCGATTTCGTAGGGGTTAGACTGCATTGACAGCCAAATTATCAGAAAAAGCTTTAAAATATATCAACCTTCAGATCTATTCTGATTAGATTGCATATTAACCGGAGTCATTGGTTCCTTTATTCGTGGATTTTCTGTAAAGCTGTGAAGGTGCGATTGTGTATGTTTTGCAGGAGGAAGTTTTTTATTGTAAAATCAATGCTTGTCAGTGTTAGTTACCTGAAAATCGCCTGATCTGCTTAGGCACTTAAAAGCTCAACTCGACTAAATGAGTAGAAACTAGTTGTACCTATCTAAAATTGAAGCATTCAATAGCTTAGGGCAATACTTTTGTCGTCCAATAACAGTGGACTTGTGTGCATTCAGTACCTTTTCGTGTACCAGCACTACCAGAAATGTGGTCGCCTAAAACTACAGTATATTTTACCCCAAGGGCACATGGGAAGCGTTTCCGCTTGGGCTCAAGCGGATAAGTCCAGTCATCGGGCTTGAACAAATGGACCTCGCCACTCGGAAACTAGACGAAACAGTCAGTGCAGCGCCAGTATCAAAGATGAAAAGAAAAACTAGTGGTTAAAGGCCTATCTGCTGGCTGGGTCAAATTCACGAATACGTACCAGAACAAGTAGCCCTGGGTGAGTTATGACAGCTGTTCGATATGCGTCCTAACTAAAACACGCACGTAAAGAATACATAGTACATACATCTGTACTATTAATGTACCATTTATAGTTAATCTTCTTATATTAAAATGTACAGGGACGCCATCAAAACTCTCCTCCGGCTTACTCATCTGACGTCGACTTTCGTTGAGGTCTTCACAACTTAAAATTAAAGCTATGCGCTTCTAGTTAGTCGACGAAAAACCGCAAGCGATTGCGGATATAATTCATATTAATCTTATCACAGGCAACAAATGTACGCGCACACGCATGAGGACAAAAAAGACTCAGATTACCTCAGCGATCGTTGTACTTCGTAAACAGAGATGACTACTGTGAAAGGTAGCGACCGGCACCCATTAGCGAGGTTCACCAATGTGCTTCATGTACTTCGGCTAAAACAATAAGTGTTTTGTGTTTTAAACATACTTTACGATGCCGTAAAGGCGCCTCATGATGATTATCACAATGGTATACTGGTGAGATTCATTTCATTCCGGAACCAAATATGTGCGGGCTTCCTTCGACCACTCAGTTGACTCGATACCAACGCTTCAGGCCAATAGCGTCACACATCATCACAATCACAGCATCTTGGTACTGAGTCAAGCGGTTTGCACACAATGAATGAGTGAAATTGCCCGATAGTTCCAAGAGGTTGATAAGGTAACTAGGTGTTAACGATCTTCGGAGAGATACTAAAATCAGATAACGATGTATGTACGTATTGGCAAATATGCATAGTGAAGGTTGCTTGCATTCATACTCTCTAATGATGGATCTTTTCAATGAATTATTTTCCTAGGAATCTGTCAGCTTTCGGAGGTCACATTTCTCATTACCGCAATTTATCCCTAGGTGATTCCTGTAGCTATGGATAATGTTGCAACGAAGCCTTAAAGGCCTTCAACTACTACCTAAATGGGTCTCATTCAAACCTACTGAGCTCGATCAGTGGTGGTTCAACGTCTTCAAGAAACACTATATCCGCTTTATCGCCAGATTGGGACTGCAAAGTATTCTTCATGCTTAGCCACCATACTGACCTATTGTACGTATACGTGTGTTCCACATGATAGAACTAGCGTTTTAAATAGACAGCAGCGGCAGTAGCAGAAGCAATGGGCCAAGCTTTCCATTGCAGTAGTGTCTGTAATCACCTGATAACGCGAGCTATTCTATGTGAGCAAATAGACGAGTTCCGACCAGCAATAAGTAGACCATCGTCATTAGTTCGATATCGTTCGGTGTTTTCTACTAGATAGTGATAAAAATCTAAAGATATCCTTCGGCCTTACCCGAGTCCGAGTAGCTGTCTAGATGCCTCGACCGGCAGGATAATGTTCGCCTATTGAGAGAACGTATTTACATGTAAGCATATGCAATAGATTTAGTTATAGTTTCTCTGTCAATGTCCAGTGGCCGCTTACTACAATTTTTATCGTCTCCCCTCATCTCTATGCGAGCGACCGACCCTACGGCGACCGATAACACAGCTTTGGTTAAGCGGCTCTGTTTATACTAGACAACGCGATGAGAATTGTGTAATCCTACCGATATGTGATATTGTTTCCGGTATTGTAGTTATCCGAACCGCAACAGCCGACTCCTATTCACGTCGCCTACCTCATCGTGTACGTGCCTGTCTGGATCGGGACCGTTAGGACAAGTGCGTAAGTTAAAAATTGATTGCTTAAAGCTTCCGCATGGTCATTCGTGATAGCATACGGCATTGTCATAAAGGTTGCAATGGTAAAACGCATTTGGCAAACGTTTCAGAAGTGTCTCTGAACCATCCAGACCAGGGCTGATTGTACCATTGGTTATTGGCGTTACAGAAAGCCAATTTTTTCTAATAGCGGTCTGTACATTTTGCATTGTCACCTTGTAACGATAAACTTTCGGCAAGGTAGTTATTTATTAACGTAGTTTATGTATTAAACAGAGATTTACATTATCACATATTAACGTCAAACGTTTAGACATATGTGCGCGCACGTTAGCTGGACTCTCGTTACTCTAAGAATGGGTCAAACAAGAATTACTTATAATTAGGCAAGAAAAATCACGCCAACGGTATAGTTTTAAGCAAACTGCATAGTAAATAATTTTTCTCGGTTCGCCATGGGCAACAATGATAGCGGTAAGGAACTTCGTTCCACTGCCTGATGGATTTCATTTAGTCTATGGATAGTCTTCGATCTTCTGTTTTCTTTAAGTAAAAGACCCTGTCAAATGTGCCAAACATGCAGAGTCAAATAATAACGGGACAAAGTACCGAAAATTCAGCTCTGTAACAAATGCACCTATTTTAACTGTCCAAGTCTTGGTTTTTCCCTTCAGAGTTCAATGCACGAAATAATCTTCAAACGTTTCTTTAATTATTGCAACTATCTCAAAGCATTTAAGATGTGGTTTTTTTTTTTAAATTTCCTGGCCTTCTAGAATACAGAAGATAGATCTAACAAGGAAGTGGGCTAAGGGAACAGAGGCGTCAAGTTTTCTTTTTTAACACTTCAGTTTAATTCAGTAGTGAACTTATCGTAGTGAACTTGATCTCTCCTTGTTTAAGGCAACTCTGGCGGGCAAAGTTACCCAATTATCAGTAAAACTCATTAGCAGATGTACGGTTATGGGAATATTTCATGCGCTTAGAGAATGCCGTTGTAAGGAAATGTTAATTTAACTTGTGATTGTTACGGAGCGCAGGTGTTGTCGGTCAATGGAATTATCGACAGCTGCCGGATCTGTTGGTCTGATCATTATCGTTTCGTATTTCAATGAGTTGACACATGTTTTATGCATGAGTGTGCAAAGCGCGGCGTGCAGTACTGCTCTGATCAACCGTTGCGTGCAAGGCCACCATGGGCATGTGCCGCAATGTCACCAAGCAGTACCTGGTGGCTGGGTAGCCGGATTTAGGCAGGCCCACACTGCGTATATGTACCAGCCACTACGGGGCAAAGCGGGACAGGACACAGGAAGAGAGGTAGAGTGCCAGAGGCGGACAACAGAACATGGCCCGAGAAGCTCACCGCCTAAACAACACGACTCAATAAATTAGTTACCCTAACGCCAGCATCCATCACTGTAGCACAGGCGGCAGTAACTACAACAGACAACAGCCGACGGCTGTAGCACCAGCTGCTTAATCGTATCACTCTTACCTCTAATAGGCAATGGTGTAGGTGCGCGACGAAGATCATATCCAAAGAGCGATACGACGGCCTACAGGCAAACAATCATCGACTTCTAGACTAAACTAGAAAGTCTTCTAGTACACAGGCGATATGTGACATCGCGTATATGCTATATGCCACTACACAAAGGTGCGTGTTTGCGTGTACAGGTTTTCATGGATGTTCCTTTTTATTATTTTTGGAATATGTCTGCATGGGTGGTCAGCTTATGCTTCTTGATTGACTTCGGAAAGACTTCGTTTATTTTGAAAATATCACACACGTTTTTGACGCCAGCAGATCCAATAGTCATGGATTTATTTGTCGTGACGAATAGATCATTATTGCAAGATTAGATTAAAAAAACAAACGTTTTTGTTAAGATGTCTCCGAGATAGCGGGAGATCCCACGCTGCTGAATTATCAAACGAATGTCACGCTGACGTTTTTGATGATCGATTTTAGCTAATGGTAAATAAGGCTGAGGGCAATTTAAGTACAATCCATGTGTCGTCTGCCAGTAGCACTCGGGATTATCTCTTCGACTTCAATAGACATGAAGTGTTATCGACGTTGTTGTGTATCGACACACAAAACAGTTTCCTGTACGAGTAAATTTCTGGTCGTAAAAAAAATATTTTATAGGACTCCTTGTGACTGTATCATAGAATAGAACTTAATTAATGCTATAGCCTTTAATTTCCATTAGTTATACTTTAGACGTCCATGCAATCACGACATGGGTCCGCCATAACGAATCGTTGCCCACGCAGGTAATGGTGGTGAAGGTAACATTTAACATAACCAGCGGTGGCGCCTAAATTCACGACGCTAAGTTCTAAAGAAGTTTTTCCTTTATCCTATGTCGCAGTTATTCTATAGCATTTCCATTAGGCCTTAAGGTGTAATTATTGCGGCCTGATCCTTTATGCACATATTTATCTGTTCTCTTCTTTACTCTAGTAGCAATTCGAGTTATCATACATACCATTTCGATGTGATCTCACTTTAAGCAACATCCCTGCGAGTTAGAACGAAGACGGGAAAAAGTAACGGTATCCTCACAAAATCACGCACTACAAACGACTGATGGTCAATCTTTCGCACGGCCTGCTTGGGCAGAACAGCGATTGAGCTGCTGTAGCCTTCCTTGGCCATAGGCCCACTGGCCGTTAGCACACTCACCCTCAAATTTCATAGGGCGGTAGACAAACTGCTACACACACTTGGCAACGCGCGCCACTATACTCAGCCCCAGTGTCATCAACAACAGGCGGCCAACTAACCCATCAGCGAGATACGATTCGCAGACGTTACCATTGATGTCACCGAACTTTTTCGTTGGCCAATGTTCATTTTGTTATTATGTCATCCGTGCTCTTGCTTTTGCTAAATTTCACGGCGAATTTTCGAGAAGCTAAAGTAAATCAAAACTTCGTCATTCTCAGAGAGGGCCAGGAAACTAGCTCCGTGGACGTGTGTTAACGCTGAAGGGTAATCTTTCTTTATAATAATAGTAATACTTCCTCTTCATTTGCCATCGAAGTAACTTTCGTCGAAGAGCGCGTACAGTTTAGAATCCTCCTGAGTTTCTCGAACAGATCTCTCCGGCAGGACACTTGACCTTTTCAATATGTAACAGTAATGTCCAGGTAATGCATATTTTCTATTAGGCTCCACATAGCTTAAAGTCTATCGAGGCTATATTGACTGATCTAAAGTGACATCGTATCGAGTTATCGAAATAACTTTGTCCTTACGTACCATTCAGGCCAAGATGACTAAAAAGCACTTTGAAAATGGCCTCAGCTTGCGTGTTGCAACTGCAAATTGTGCGTCGGATGGACCACCGTCATCAAAGACGCAGATAAAGCAGGCAACTAACCCGAAAAATGCGTTGTGGTGGTGCTGCCTGCCTACCCTTCTGCTTGTGCCTACGGTGATTTGATCAGGGGTGTGAAAGGGGGAGGGGGTGTCAAAATTTCGGCCGTTTTTGCTGCCACCGCTCCCGCACCACGAATTCCAGAATGACGATGATCTTCTTTTTCTTCCTCATTTTTCATCTCCTCATAGAGTGCTACTATTAATGTATTCGTGACTGCAGCTGCTATGGCCGCCTTAGCCATACAAGTAGAGTAAAAGACAAGCGGCAGAGTAACCCGGAGGCGCGTGGAGTTCTAATTCTACAGTTTTCGCAACGACTTCTCCAGCAACAGCCGTCGCTGCGTTTCCCGAAAAACGGAGGTGATTTCATGACGTCATTGTGACGTAGGCCCTGCTGACGTCAGCGATGTCGTCATGGCCAGCGTGGGTCGGTCGAACCGAACAACTAATAAGTACGGGTTGCGCGTTTGCATCCGAGCTGCCCTGCGGCAGTGGTGGCCAACCGATCACTCCTCTTCTGTGCCCGTTCGCCGCGATGCACTGCGCAGGCCTGCAGGTAACCGCAGCAGCAGAAGGCAACTCTAAATCTTCTCATAGGCGCACATATGATCATATACAGATACAACCATAAATAGACAGCCACATAATGACACACACTCAGCAGGTAGAACCGAACTGCTAGCAGAAAACTGACAGAAAGGATCGCTGCAGGCCGAGTGTCTTGAGCGAGCCTGGTAGCGCCACCTATCGAGGACCTGGGTACTACTGCAAGCTAAGAGACAAAAGGCGCGTATTCCGTTAATCTGGCTAACTGCTTAGAGTGACACGGACAGCCTACTGTGCAGCTTAGTAAATAAGAGGAGAGAACCCTCAAAAGCGATTTCCGGGGATACAGTAAGCCCCTTCGACGACGTGTGTAACGGAGCTATCCCAAATCAAATTGATAGTAATCGGCAATGATTTATTGGATTAAGTTATCAATTTCGTTTCACATTTATTGCGTAGGCATACTATAGATCTATAGTAAGAAAACAAAATTCAGTATCATATAAAAATTCAACGTTAATGCATACTTCAAGTATGCACATACGGGTGTCTTCCCTTGCGACCATGCTTGTTAATAATGTCCTGAAGTCCAAACAACAACTGCGCGGCTTCGTAATATCCTCAGCGTAATAAAAGCTCAATGATCATGACAACGAAGACGTAAACAAACTAGTCTCTACTGCGGCTGCCAGGCCTGCTCTAGACTTCAGTAATTGTGTTACTGTGTAATGACTGTTGCGGTTCATATCTTTAAGGGAAAGTGCACAGAGAGATTAACGGAGATAAAATTAAAAAAAGGGAAAAGCTTGCCTGTGACCAATAAGGCCAGTAACTCTTTCTCAAGGTTTTGCCAAACAACTTCGGTATTGGGCAAATTAAACTTGGCCAATGTGGGTTCGTGAATATCTGTATTTACCTATTCAAAGTGGGTTTCCTTTAACTCTCTCTTTGTGTCTATTAACAAGGTGTCCATTCATTTAGTTCGATCCAAGAACTAAGGAGTGGCTCGAGGTTGAAAAGAGAGCTAGCTAATATTTTATTATTATTATTATTATCTCGCTGAATTCTGTTACGGTATACATTAGGTTGTGCAATGCCAATATCTAGACATTTGGAATACTATCATAATTTGGAATAATACCAAAAACGTCGTTTCGGTGAGCGGAATTTTACTGGTAATATAGGAGCTGGCGACGTGGGAAGCCATCTTGGAAAATGTACTAGTATGTGCTCGATGTTCTTGCATAAGGAACAGAATCGATTTCTATAGGCCATTTATGTACTTGCAGAATGTGGATTTAGTAATTTTTAGCATGACCTTTTAAGTATACTAGTACGCTAAGTAATACATGTTTAGTGGTATTTTCAGTTTTGGTTAAAATAAATCATTGGGCAGACAATAAAGCAACGTAAGATACACGACTACTGAAGATGCTTTTTTCTCCGTGAAAGAGGGGTAATAACTCCGTAAATAAAATAGTAAATCAAAACAGGGGAGTAATTAGTTTTTTTTTTCTAGTAAATCATAGTGGTAATTGGTTCAAAAAAATAATCCCAAAAACTTATGGGACCAATGGGCAAGTGATCTTTTTTAAAGAAAAGTTAAAAGTTACAGTATGTATCATTATCTTGGGTGAACATTGCAGATACTGCGTTATACGCATTTTTTAATAAAGTCAACGATTGTTACACAATTCAAGCTCCAGTCGTATTTAAGCGTGAATTTAATATAAGAATATTACAGTGTAGTTTTAATAGAACTCTAGGGCAGAATATGAAAGTAGGATTTTTTTTACCACTACCTACAAACGCTTGCCTCCACGCTGCGTCTACGAAAAAATTTTCGTGAAATGCATTTCTGCATTAGCCTGTTATATGTATTATCGTGTATGTTGTTTGCAGGTTATCTAAATGAGGACTAGAAAAAAAAAAAGCTCAATAAAAAAACTAGACATAGAAAATCAACTGCCTGAAATTATACGATCGTCTGAGTAAATTCAGAACGCTTGTGAAAATCTACTTGGACGTCGTCTTAGGTATGCCGAGGTGTTTCTGTGCTAGCTATACTTCAGGACGCCAAAGGTGACTTTATATTTAGCCTGGAAGCGTGCTGCTAGGGTACTAGGGGCATGTATATAAGAAGCTGAAACAGGCTGATAGATAAATACATAGGTGCACACAGAAATCTCCGATTAGTATTTGCCGCTGTTGCAGTGACAATTCACATAAATCCTTATCTAAACATGTGAACCCTCACAATATGTTACACTAACATTTACCATTTCTCAGTTGATACAACGTATGTAAAAAATATTAACAAAATTATATTCTAAACGGTAGCTTTTAGGTTTTGTTAGACGCGTATGTCGTACGTGGTGCTTATTATGAAATACATTTTCATGTTTACTTTAAATAAACAAATAAATGAACTCTAATGTGGTCAGAGAAATCCCCGAACTAATAACAAAAGACTAATAACAAGCTATAATTCGGTAGGACACTATAACATAGGAACCCTTGATATCCGAACCCTATCGCAAGTGATTTAGGTTTAACTAGGTTTAGGAATATTGTTTAGGAATTCGTTTTTCTTTCAATTAAAAACGTACGTGAATGAACCTTACGCGCATACGTCTGAGCTACTCAGATGGAGCAAAAAAGCTAATTAGGAAAAAAACGTAGTTTAACGACAGACTTCATCGACGATTTTTTCCTAGAATAGAACCACAGCGGGTATTCTTTTATGGCTTCTTTATAGGATAACGATGTTCACGATTAGATATGTGTCTTATCCCGTTATTGAAACAATATTCAACCAGGTGCTGGTACACAGCATATTGAAACTGTTAGTAGATCTTCTTCGACAACACCTAAAATTGTTTGGCACCGTCTACGTTTGAAATTTTAGAACCTCGTAATGTACGGAGCAAAGTAAAGGTCTCTGGATGATTTCAAAAGAAGTCAGCTTAAGACTATTCACTTGATTGCTTCATTTCTATATTTACTACATTTTACTCTACTGAACAGATGAAGACTCTTAAAATATAGAAAAACTTTTGCCACATAGTTCTTCGATGTCCCCTATATGTTGCTAGATCTAGTCTCCACCACAATATATATATAGTTATATGTGAGAAATCGATCATTTAGAGTATTTACTGGAATGTTTTCACATTTGCTATATTTAAACGGTAAGATCATTGCTGACCCCCTGTCGATGACTTGGCATGCTTCGAACCACATAAAATCTCTCTAGGTGTACGCAAAGCGAGTTTAATGTATGGGCACAGATTGTAACACAGCGAGATGAAAATGGAAAAATCTTCATTCCGTTTTAAAGATGCATCACACCTCGGAAAATTGCACAATCGGTATAAAGCGTATTGGCTCGGTATATTGATACTGAGATAAATTCAAGCATATGCTGTTTTTAGCTTAAACTGAATAGAAAAACGGGGTGAGAAAATACGTCATCGAGACAGGTCGAATGGGAAAATAAAACAGTATTACGCATAGTAATATATGGCGCAGACCTAGTCTGGTTAGCTTATCACTAGCCAGAATATACGGGCCCACGATCTGTCGCAGTTAGATCGAAGTAGATGTTCAGCGCTACGTAGTACAACGCTTACTTGGCCTCCAGAAGTTCTAGCTGACTCTGAGTTACAGTCCAGTAGATGGCTGCCCGTCTGGTCTCAGTAGCTGGATCAGTGAATGACCAAAACAATTAGTATCATAGGTCAACAACAGTGATATGAATCGCTTTGGAAGCTTTCCTGCCTTCTCCTTGCGACAGTTGCTTCTGCTGCAGCCGCCATTAAGCCAGTTCGTACTGACGTCCCCGGGGTCCGCGGCTCTTATCCTTCAAAGATATGTTTTTAGTTACGTCGGTTCTGTTTGGGGGGTTCGAAAATCGTAATGTGGAAAAGCTAACGATTATCTCTTCCACATGTTGTCGTCGCGATCAATATTCACGGAGGTAATCTGTATATATTTTGAGCTTCTAGCCGACGAATTCACAATTCTTAGTCTGCCCACATGCTAATGAAAGGTAAACATCAAGCAAATGAGTTTCAGCATACATATACATGACGTGAAGACTTCTCTGTCTAAACATTGCAAATGCGGTTTTGTTACAATTTAAGTATCTTAAAGGTCTAAATGAATCTTTCTTCGTTCTTCCATTCTTCACTCTAAAAATATTAAATATAAAACAAAGGTTAAATAAGAACGCGTGGCGAAGATTGACTATAGATCTGTTTCCCAGCTCCCAATATGGCCGGATGCAGCATTATCCATCTGCTTGTAAATATAGTGTTTTATCGGAAAAACATTACTATCGATATCTACGTACCTGGACCAATGTTGTCTAGTTTCTGCCTTCTGTGTCATTATTAGCAGCCAAAGCGGCGCTCGAGTCGGCTCGTAATGTTGTCGTATGACGGCCACGGGCCTCAGGGCTAATGAAAAAGGAAAGACTTATGTCGCAGAGCAGCCCCGAAACCCAAATAAAGTGCGTTCCTTCGTTCAGTTACAGCCGATGACAGCGGCGAAGAACAAGAAGCAACGGCGGATGAAGCAAGGCTGAGTCGCGTCACTTCGCTGTGAAGCTTTTCTCAATAATATGTGAAAAATTGAGTACCAGCATATTGCACAGCATCGACAATTGTCATTGCCTACTGTTACTGTGTACATATCCGATTCGAACGGAAGGCAGTCTGATCGGCATGGGACGACTCCGCTGCTGTGAAAACGAAAAAAGGGGGATGCATTGCTATCTTATGAAAGTGGCTGCATTTGCGCTGACAGTGGTGTTCATCATTTGGCGAAAGCCGTATCACGGCACCGTGATAACGGCCCGTTACACAACAAATGTCTGGGAATCAACCACCCGGTCATCCCCAGCTGACTGGGTATCGAAAATCGGCTAAGCTAAAGCGTCCTATGATTACTGGTTACCAGCGTTCGTTGATCGCTTGCTAGTCAGAGAAGTTCTCGAAGGCCAAGATAAATCGTTCATCAGAGCTACACGGCGCAAACGATCCCAACCAGTCCTAACCATGATTGATGACCTACCACTATAGAACGTGGCAGCCCCTGATCTGGAAGCTGCCGACGATTGTATCAGGTAATCAGAAATGGTCAGGGCAGCTTTTTCCGCTGCTCTGGGAGACGTATTACAATGTCTGCACCACGAGAAACATTTGGCAAGCAAAACCCGAACTTTTTGACCAAGTTAAAAATCGGTTTTTGCCGTCAAATAACGTTGAACCGTAATATATTCACGGAGAAAGGAGAAGGAACGAGAAAAGACAATGCGCATCTATGCATAACGTATATGCAAGCCTCGGACCCACCACGCATATACTTCTAGTCCCCCAGATCGACACCGCTCCTCAATGCTTCCCTGACGAGAGCAGCATGCGACAGAGATAGAAGTCTGAGACCTCGAAGTCTTTATCCTAAGTAGCTAACAAACATCTTGCTAAGCACAGATGAAAAATAAGTAAATAAAAGAACTGCATCAATATAAAGATGAAACGGCGAAGGCGAAAGAAACGCTTCACGGTTACGATTGCTTTATAAATGATGGTTTACCTGTATTTATGGTCTTCCGCAAGCAGCTTGACTTTGTTAATGCTGCTACTGCTGCTTTGTTGATCGCAGTTAACGATTGACGCTGCAGATGCTGAAGTATCAACGACAGGTGCATTGTCTGCTGTTGCTATTGGCGGTAGCGGGCGGCATTCGAGCAACGTTCCACTGCCACTCCTTTACACTGCTGGCGAGATCATGCTTTCGTTCCCAGTATCCGCCGAAGGGGCGGACCAACCGCATATGGGTCAGGAGACGTCCATAACATCGTCAACAGTTATACCGGTAGAGGCATTAATGAAAGATATTGACTCAATGCGGATATTCACTTCATCATCCACCCCCTGCGAATCAACAACACCACTGCACATATATAAGAGTCATGTGATAATAAATGTAATAGTTGTTATGACAATATTACGGTAGGTGTTACACGTTCGTAAAAAATCAACAAAACTAAAGAGGAAGTACGACAGTGTTTGAAAATAAAAACAAACAATAAGCTGAATTAACACGTTGCGCCCAATATACTATAAATCATACAGTGTTTTTGTTACATCTTCGTTTTTTTTTTTGCTTCGTGCGTATATGTTAATACATCCGTTTTTCACCGCATTACTGGTACATCCCTTAAGCGCCTAATTCGACCGGGCAATTTTCTAATGGAAGTCTAAACGCTGCGCAGCTTAGAACAGAGCTCTAAAGCTACAAACGTATGATAGAAAACAGCAGTCGATGTTTGGCGGTCATTTATAGGCCGATTCTTTTCTACCGTTGAACGATCTAACGTAGTTAAATGAGACCTCGCGAGAAGCTAGAGGGTATATTATGAAGCGGTTGCTCTTGGGCGGCGCAAGCTTTCACAGGGTGCTCCACGGTTATTTTTCGCTGTCTTATCGGCGGAAATGCCGTAGGAAACAGTTGATCAACTGTTTTACCCAGCCCATTTGGGGCTCGGTTTGACTTGACCTGTGTCGACCTAGCAGAGCTGCAGGACAGCTGAAATGGTTGATGCAACAGGCAGATCCACAACACACGTAGGCAAAGTCCGGCCACTAAAATTCACCTTCATCAGCGTCGACGGTAACTGGTACATATTGTGAATGCGAGTCGTTGTAGTTGTAGTATCGTCAGAGCTTATGCTGTCCTATTTAATTAGGATGGCCAAGCTGCTTTACGGGCAACATCAACGAGGGGACACACGTGATGTTGCCCGTAATGATGACAGCACTAGGCAGGGGCCGGCCAGTTACAAACAGGTCATCTCCCCATCTTTTTCAGTCAACTTTTCTCAAAATTTCAATTCACTTTTGAACATCCTATTTTACTAATAGTTACTATTTCGATATCTAGTCAGTTGCACAGGCAAACAGCGAACTCAAAATCCGTAAACATTCTTCATAAACAATGTTCTGGATGTTACTTTGGTGTTTTTGTGGCCGTTACAATTTGACTTGTATCGGAGACCAACTTCGCTGTAGTCTCCCCGAAATACGCACTGGTTACCTTCGATCAATCGCTCGTTTACTTAGCCGTTGTTAACTGACTAATTTACGAAGGGTCCAATCAAGAACGCTTTAGCGTTTATATAAGGAGAACTAAAAATTGTTTGTACCGCAGTGCTGAAATACTGTTCCCACTATTATAGGTCCAGAGAGGCTTTGGAATCTACGTGGTATTTTTGTGGTATACTACTGGAGAAGCCATAAATGTCTAGGCAGCAAGAATTGTTTTTTTTTTTTCCACAAATAACGTTACGTGGCATAAATATACACGTCTTCTTTTTCCTTATACTACCTTTATAATTTAATACAAATTTAGGATACTTCGGAGTGTAATAAAATGAATTGCGTTCGAACCGACTCACCAGAAGGGCTTCTTACGACCGCAATGATTTGCTTGTATCTATTGATTTTTTTATTATAATTTTGATTTAGAAAATATGAAACATACCAAATGTTTTAGTTTTAGTTTATACAATCGCAAAAACGAACAGATTGGGCGCCTCATAAAGTAAAATCTTTGGACAGAAAGCCCAAACAGATGTGTAGTGAGACGTTTATTTATACACATTAATTAGTATTCATTGCGTTAACCCAGCCACAAATTAACCCAAAGCGACATAGTGCTTCGACGAACATCTGCGGCGGATACTTAATTCACCCAGTTTCTATAGAGGTCACAGTGGTCTTTTGGCATCCCTTCCGAGCTTGATTGTCCTCTATTGATAGAAAAGTCTATTACTTTATAGTAGAATTTGTAAGTTATCGGTGTAAAGGAGGCTCCCGAGGTTCCGCCTATTAGGTGAACACAGCTAGTTCAGAGAACAGAGGTAGGTTGGCTCTCAGTTTTTTCAGCCAAGACTCACTGGGATATTAAATTCATATAAAACAAAGTTATTATCTGATTCTGTTCGTGCGGCTACTTTCGATAGCTGGCAGCTTTTTTTAGGTTCGTACAACGATTCTAAAGAACAACTGAGTATGTGTAGTTGTCCTTAATCGCTGCACACACAGACATAGCCTAAATGTCTTTGCCAACGTCCCTAGAACCTCTCTCGCGCTTCTCAACCACATTACGTATGATATAATAAGCGTGACTCTGTATACGTGAATGTGCCATAGGCTACATAGAGCAAAGGGCTTTTTTGTACGTTGTGATTGTGTACACAACAGGATGTCCCTAATAATCAATTTTTAAACGACCATTATTGATCGCATTTCCCCTCGTCCGGATTACTACACGCCATTTAATGTGCGCGCGTACGTTTGGCTATCAAACGCTCAACTACATTAGGAGAATACCATCACCCCATCACCCCATCAACCCAATAGCCATCCAATCAACTGTGACGCGTACTCTCATAGTCGAACCATAGCGCTATATTTGAAAATGGACAGTGCGAACTAGCAAACGCACGGGCCAGCCGATCTTGATGAACTTCCGATGGCGAACACCACGATCGTACATCGGCCCTTTACTTCGTTGACCCAACGTCACACCCCGTCACAATGCTCGTTCAACCGACGGTGCTTATTCGTACGTCAACGACGGAACTTCTTTGTCACTTTGTATTATAATTTAAATGCCATCTATTACTGTCAATCCGACAATTTTGGATAGGATTGGGTGTTTTTTCTTGTCGGTGCTGATTCGTCGGCTCGTCCATCTTCGTGGTTACAGTGACTACTATCGGTGACATATCTTCGAAGTGCGTCAAATGTATTGATCTCTCGGATTCATGATGCCGACGCTGTGTTGCGGTAACATACGGATAAGCTGTCTCCACTACCCCCCCCCCCCCCCCCGCTCCCCACTAAACACTCCCCTAGCCACCCGGATTCGATCCTAAAGTACAACATTCCGCGCCATGCGCTTATATGGCAACGACCATAATAGGAATACATAGTAGTCAATTATTTCATTTTTATGGTCGGTTGTTACTTGACAGTTTTTGTTTCGTTCGACGAGCATTTGGTGGGCAACTTGAAAAGGTCTATAGCATTGGATGCAAGGCCCTGTCACTGCGATGTCTTCTAGGCATGATACAAGAACACCCCTGTGCTACGTTGAGCTGAGACTCCCCTGGCACGGGACTCACAGCGTGGCCACGGATGTCATCGGCCGACGCGTTAAAGCGACTTGTTAATACATTGCTCTGTTGACATCGCCGATCATCGTTCCGACATTAATTTTACTAGTTTAGCTGGTATTGGCTACATTCATTATAAACCCTTCTTCAATCACATAACTGTGGCCGTCACTGCTTTGCCAGGGCAGATTGAGTAACGGAAGGCACTACAACGTTTGGTTAACGGGCGTCCGTATGACCAATTTATTTATTACGATGATGACCTGCCATGACGATTCTATCCCACCTATCTTCCATCCTCATTTACATTTTCCACTTTTACTCTCCGCAATAACAACAAAGATAATTGTCAGTGAATGGTGTCCTCGCGCTCAATGATTCCTATGTAGAAGTTTGTTATTATCGTTGTACGTATCGCCATGCTGTAAATAAATAGTATCTATTATAGTGTGCAGGAGTGGTATATAGACAAGTGAAATAGTGTGTGACCGATGGAGGACGACGCGTCCAATGCGTTTGTGTGCGTCCGTGGGGCTCCGCTGACTGCGTCTTCCATAGTCCGCTGGTAGCATTTAACCGCCTGCTATCTGACGAACGCCGTTCACCGCCGTAGAATCTCTATACTGACATTTCAAGTAAAATATCAAAAAGACGTGCGTTTTTTTGTCCGCGTTATCGCCGCTATCAGTTATAAACCACTAACAATTATTAGCTTCTACAAACTGTTTATTATCGTTATTACAATTATAATTGTGGTAGTAAATTATTGCGCAGATATAAAAAGTCTAACAGGAATAAGAACGATGCTTGCTGTGAATACCGATTAACGTCATCGAGTAAGAAACGTTGTTTATTTTCAAATGTGTGTATGTGTATTAAACGAAAATGTAAACCGTTGCATTAGGCGTTACTTGTTGATTTGTCAGCCAGCCTCAACAAGAAGGAACGCAATTCAATAAAAGGTAATCCTGTAACAGGAAATTACTTTTACCGAAAATGCTCTGCGCTCATCTAAATATGTACGGGGATTAAGACACAACAAAGTCAGAACCCGACAAAGAGAACGATAAATTAAAGCAGGTGAGCCTATCGTAAGAGGTCGATTCCCAGATCGGCCATTCACAGTGGCGATACCGTTTTATGGAACAGTCCTCTGTCTCACTTTAGAGTAACCTCTGGTCGATACGCCAGCAGTTCCTTTGTACAATAGTCAGATGTCCTTCAAGGTTTGACGAATATGGAGCTACGAAGACTTTGGTTTTGTCTTCATCGCTCTTCGTGTGCAACTCGAATTCGTCTGGCTTCTATCGTATATCGGTGGTAAGTTGCCATCTGGGCACCTGGCATTCGCAATGGATATAAAAAAGTGACATAAGAGCTTACCCAGACACTCTGCTTTGCGATTCCTTATCGAAGCGTGCCATATAATTTGTGTATTTCGTGGGCTTAGGCCAACATTTTTTATACTGGTTATACTGGCTAGACACGGAAACTAGCTGTTAACAGTCTGCCTAGCTCGAAACACTTAATTATTCGAGTGCAATCGACCCACTGTCAATGAGGTAGCCGCGGATGCTTACACCTGATTCATAGCGGAAGCCGAGTGATGATTCTACAAACAGCGAACGTACCGAAACTGCGATGGATGATGCGTGCAATCAACTCAATTTTCCTTTTTATCGCTTCGCAAGTGTGTGTATGGCGTCTGTTATGGTATCTCGCGTAGTGCTAGTTCCAGCCACGGCAGTCAGAGGTGAAAAATTGTCGATAGAAGACGAGGGTGTTTGCTGAGAGAGACTCTCGAAAGCCCAAGCTAACAAAGCACCGTCTCGAGAAAGATTGTTAATGAGCCCTGGCTGCCTGCTGGACAGTTCTTTTTAGTGATTATTTGCCAGCCTATATTATCCACTACAGAGGAGAAGTGTGTGTTCGCTAGTGACTATTAAAGGGAGGTGGGAACCAACCACCCCCTCGTCAGAGAGCGTTTGTTGCAGGCTCAAATGCATGCAGGACCCTCTTGGCGGATACTAAAAAACGCGCTTGACAAAGCGCAGAGCCCTCTATACGCAGAGCTAGCCGACTCCATAGCTACATTCCAGCGGGATTCTGCAGGCCAGATTCTAAATACTTTGGTATGCGTAAATGTTTCAAAGAAAGTGCTTGTCCCGTTAACGGGCGTATTGTTAAAGAATGAAAACAGGATCTATGATGGAGAGGACAGCTGTCCTTCTTCTCCCAGATGGCCGTCCTATGTAAGGTGATTACCTGGTGATTTTTCCTACACACTAAAAAACCCAAACATTTGTTGACATCATTCTTTCCGCCGATGACTAATCATCTGCGGCTGATCATATTAGTGTCTGTTTAATTTAAAATCTACTGCTGGCACAACAGTAGTAGACCTGAGACCAACCGTGAAGCTTACAAAAACGGAAGCAATAAAAATCAGGACGGAAGGCTGGGGAACGGCTTATGACATGCTCTTTATTGTCGGTTCATTCCTTTCCTACGTCATCTCATTTCCGTATCCTGAGCTGCTCCCTCCTCCTAGTAGCTACAGCGTCTCGTGCGTTGTGGTATAGCCGATCGGAACCTTGGAACCTTTCTCCCTCAGGGATAACCTCCGTCTTTTTTAATTGAAGACGGCAGCAGAGACAGCTTACGAGTTGGATATTATTTGCAGAGACCTCACAATCTCCGAATCGGAGTCGCTGAATCGTGTACAGGTCTCCTATGCGGAACGCATACGAGATCAACGTCACCCAACAAAACACCGATTTGTTTATCATGTCGTCGATATCTCATTGCTCGTCAACAATTTACACATCGAATTTTCAGCCACCGGAGCTTTCTTTGAGTACCGCAAAAGGTGGAAGTAGAAGTTCTTATAGTGCCTACTTGAAGTGGAAGAAACTAACCTGGAGAAAGGGATTCTATCAGATATAGCGGACAGACGAATCCACTCGGATGAACGTCACGCCGCGGCGCGGTTTCCTATATACGACAGCTTCCATCAGCTGTGCGCAGTAGCGAGCTTCCTAAGCTAAGCCAAAGGTGTTCCCGTGATCGAGCACAAGCAGACATGCTTATCGCCCCAAAGAGAGTCCTTTCTAGGGAACTGGGCGCACCAACCCAAATTTAACCGTGACCAGTAATAGTCGGCTATAAACCTGAACATTTAAAAAATTATAAATTATCCTGCAACATTTTATTGACAAGTAAACAATTATTTCGACCCAGTTATATATTATAGTTGTTCATTGTTTACTAATCAGCTGCTAAGATAATTTAACAAATGAGAATTCTATCGTATATATTAAACGAAAGTACCCCGTATGTTCAATTTTGGCACCTTTGGCTTACTTAACTCAAGTTTCTACCCATTTGCCCAGCTCATTTCTCTAAATTATA